>NW_007579022.1:134163-204912 GCF_000690725.1 Stegastes partitus
CTGCTCCTATGGCTCCGCCCCCCTCCGACGATTTTTGCGTCACTGGCTCCAAAAATCCAAGATGTCAACCAGGAAGTAGCAAAACCCTGGCTTCATTTTCTCAGTGCAGAAACCAACGGGTGAGAACTGAGAACAGTCTAGTGTTCACAGTCCATTGTATAATCATGCTCATGCAGTGAATTGGAAATCCCAATTCTACTTACATTTGTTTCAGTGACCACAGGTGTAATCACTTTTGAGTTTGGTGCCTATATTTTAAATATAGGCTTTCTAAAGTATCAGTTTTTGAGCGTTCATATGAAGATTTGTCAACTCAGAAGTCATGTAACTATTGAGGGGTGATGCAGCTTGAAAACATTTGAGGGATCTTGCACATCTTGTATACTGTACATACAACAGTAGCTGGGTTTCTTTGGGGAGTAGCAGTAGTATATTTATGTTTCTCAAAACCTGAGATAGTGTTTTTGAAATTGATGATGCTGACATGCACAGAAAACTCAATAGCAACAAGAAAACTCCATGTCCATTGTTTAGCTCCCTTTAACAAGCACCATTTCCCATAAGCCGCTTGTTTCGCGGGCTAAACAACCCGACTTGACAGCAGAGGCGAGTCCAGCAAACTCAGACTGATCTGCAATAACAACAACAAAAAAGACAGAATGTAAGTCTTCTTTTTTTTTACTGCACTCACAAAGTAACTGCTGTTTAACTTTTCAAAAAACGCCAAGTGAAAGAAATGTTGAGTGACAGAAAAAGAAGCTCGTGGGACAGAAGTCTATTTTACACCAGCAACTACAGAGTTTACAAAATGCTGGCAACCTACCGTGCCTGAAAGACTTCCCGGGTAGAATCGCAGAGAGAGCTGCTGTGGCTGCTGCTCGGCTAACACGCTGCTCATTCTACGCCTTCTATGTAGACACGGTGTCAGAACTAATATTTACATTTGCTAGCCTGTGTGCTGGTGGTCTGCTGGTCTCGTAGATTTATGACAGCGCAGCCCGGAGTCAGATATCCTGTCTGGTCTCCATTTATGAGTTTAGTACATCATCCTTTTGACATCTGAACTGGCCTATTTTGATTATGGCAAGGGATTATTACGTCCCATCGTTTATCTTTATACATGTTCATTTCAGGGAAAAGCATGAGAGGCAGCCAGCACTGGGTAGTAGATAATATTTAAAGTTGGAAGTGGCCACGACTATTTTATTACAACAAAACTGGACGCTTTATCTACACACACAGCACACACACAAATACATACACAAGTATTCAAAGCCCATAGTCACTTATAATTTAAGTTTACACTTTCATAAACTATAATTACGGGTGAATATATAATTAGAATTTCTATCAGAGACCACTGTAATGAATTATACATTATGAATCCAGCACTCAAGTCTAGACCGCAATCACCTCTACTTGTAGCGCAATGTTTATCCAACTTTAATATCTTCCGAACACATTTTTTTGTTTGTCTGACTTTTATGTAAATGGCACCATATCAACTAGGAAGAAGAATTCAAGAGATTCATGTGAAGCCATTAATCAATAAATGACCTTTTCGTTTTGAAAACAGGGAAGATTCTCAACACAGTTTAAAAAAAAAAGAACTAAATAAATAACAAGAACTTTGCTTTGTGAAATCACTCCACTTTCACACCTGCTGTGAAAGCCTCTTCTTCTTCCTCTTCTTTCTTTTAAACCGCTCACATATTTACTCAGTTTATATTAGAATCTCAAAGCATCTGCTGCTCTGTTGCTCATCTCCTACTTCCTGTGGTTTGCATACACAACCGAAATAGAATTCAGGTACATTTTGATTATAATGTGAGACACAAAGAAAGACAGCTTAAACCCCTTCAAGTATCATTAATTTTGCATTACAAGAGACATACTGGCAGAAACAAAAAGGAAATTATGGGAAAATATCTGAAGAAAAATGTAAACAGTGTGCGTGAGTATGCATACGTTAATGATGCTTCTAATTAAGTACAGCTACTGGTTCTACTACCTGAGGACAGGACGCCCCCCCACCCAGGAGGAGAAATTAGGGTGGTGCTGTGGCGTCACCTGCAACAGCTGTGGTGAACACTAGATTAGGACAGGAAATTCCTTTGGGAAAAGACCGAGAGAACATCGGAAACAGACAACACCAGCTGTCTGTGAACACCAGACTGAGACCGCATGTTCACGGCATTGAGTGGGACGGTATCAAGGTTATCAACCAGGAGACCAAGAGCGGCCAGAGAAAAAAAAAAGATTTCCCATTCCAACACCAGCAGCCATCCGCTCCAACTGGGGTTAGCCTTTCCGATATATCGCTGCCTCTTATATCCCATCTTGCTTCGGTCATGTGATGAAGGCTCGAATTTTAGCCTGTCTGACCTTTATCAGACATCATCTCAACAGCATATATACAGCCACAGCTTTATTAGAACACCTCTGTACCTACTTATTCATGCAATTTCTTCATGTGGCAGAAGTGCAATGCATAAAATCTGGCTAGGACCTTTAGGTAATGCTCACATCAAACCTCAGAATGGAGGAAAATGTCATCTGCTGATCAAAGTCCCTGTACTTTGACTGTGACATGATTACTACAGCCGGATGGGTTGGTTTGACTATTTCGAAAACTGCTGATCTCCTGGGATTTCCAACACAAGAGTCTTTAGCGTTCACTTAGAAAGGTACAAATATCCAGCTCTGCACACGGCTTGCTGATAAGTGAGGTCGGAGGGGAACGACAAGACCAGTTGGAGCCGACACAAAGGCTGTACGATAACTAAGATAACCACGCTTTACAACTGTGAGCGGAAAAGCATCTCAGAAAGCACCGTGTCAGATTTTACTCTCTCTCTGCAAAGAAATGTGAGGCTGCGGTGGGCACAGGCTCACCAAAACTAGACAGTTACATCCTGGAAAAAATGTAGCCAGGTCAGATGAATCTTGGTCTCTGCTGAGGCTCCAGATGGTGGGGCACGATCTCGCCGTGAATTAACAGGCCAGGCTGGCGCTGCTGGTGTAATGGTGTGGAGAATGTTTTCTTGGCACACTTTGGGTCTCTTAATACCAATCAATCAACGCTGCAGATCCCTTTATGGCCTCAATTTACCATTCTCTAATGGCTGCTTCCAGAACGATAATGCAAGTCCCAAAGTGGTCTCAAACTGATTTCATGAACGTGACAATGAGTCCATTGGCCTCCTCCTCCTCCGTCACTGTATCTGAATCTGAACTCCTTTGGGATGTGGTAGAAGGGGGAGATTTGCAGCATGAATGCACAGAAATGATGTGATGCAGTGACATCAATATAGAGCAAAATCTCCAAGTAATGTTTTCTATCATCATATGTATAAGCTGCCTTAATCATCCAATCAAATCACACCTAAACTTAATTTAAATTAAGGAAATTTACAAAAGTGTGCAGGTGCTCTTTCAAACAATTGTCTGGAGTTCAAAATTTGGTAGTGAATTTATCGCATAGAAAGTACGAACAGATTGAGAGGAAAAAATAAGCAGCCGTGTAAAACAGACATCATTCAGCCGGAGGCTTTTGTGAAGTTCCATAGCCATTGTTTGCATTTCACTGTTTTGAAGAACAAGACATAGAGCTGTCACTGTGAGACTTAAACAGCCAGGGATGAACACAGCAGTGTGACAATATGATCCCACAAAAACATCCCAGGGGAGACGAGCACGGAGCGAGAAAGACAGAGATTTTGTGGGGTTATAGTATAATGTCACTTTCCGCTGTATTCATACTGTAAGAAGGCAAGAATACAGAGAAAACAAAGTGAAATAAACTGCCTCTAAAGGTAAACAGACCACGTTACAGTAACATGAATCTGACTTAATATAACCTGACTTGGATTTCTAAGTGCAGTGTTTCTCCCTAGGACTGTAGACAGATGCTGGATCATCAGTACATTTAAATTTCAAAAGAGTACTGTACCATTCCTCACTGCTTTTCTTCATTATTATCTTTTTCGCTCCACTTCCCGACCAAATCCCCAAAGCAGAGAAGGCACAAGCCGAGAGACATTCTGTCTCCACTCCTAACAAACGGAGTTTCTCTCCTTTCAACGCTTTGCACCTTCATTTCTACCTTTTTCCTCAGCGCCTCATATCCCATATCTCTGAAGTCCACATTCAAAGTTTTCACATATCTCCACAATATAAATATATATATATATATTTTTTTTTTTATCAAATTACATCTACTGATTTATGTATTTGGTCGGTTTTTCAATTTCCTAAAACCCGATCAAGCCTGAAAGAGTTAATCCGCTTAAATTAATCTCAACATGAGCAGAATGGTGATGTTGAACATCTTTTGTATGAAGAGCTTCATTCTTATACCTGTCTAAAGGGATAGATAAAAATGTCTGTTTGGTTAAGCCGAGGTGGCCACACTAACCTAAAGGAGAGGAAATGTAGTGACTCTACGGGTGCACAGAGCCGGCTTATTTAATCATTTTGAATTTTATTCCAAGATGCTTCATCTAAACTCTAAACTTTTTTGCAGGTTCTTCCAATTATGAGTTTTTCACGTAGACAAAACTGCTGTAGTTAGACAAAGGCATGTGTAAAATGTGGTTATTTTTTCCCTAATTTCTGCTGCACTCGAGTTACTGTAATTGGTCTATTTGTCATCTGTCTTTCCAAGATTTATCAAACCTCTTACAAATGACACATTTTTCAAACAGGTTTATGTTCATAAACTTGACACTTCAACAGAAATAGAGCTAAGAGAACAAATGTAAATAGTGAAGAAAACTCATTGTTGTGCGATCATTCCACATTCAAATGACATGTCAGAGTTTTTTAAGCGTTATGAATTTTACAGACCTACAGAACAGGCCTAAGGATCACATCCATATTATCAGTATTCCAGTGTTTTCAGTTGCGGTGACTTTGTGGTTACTACCACGTTATTGAAGCTGACGAGCTACTGTAACCAAAAATATCTGGTATCTGGACTTTATATTGTGTATGAAAAATAGCACAACTCTAAAACAGGTGACAGAGACAGTCCTAATCATTGTCTATCTGTCAATTTGTCCATTATTTTAATCTCTTTAAGAAAACAAATATATGTTGATCATAACTTATTGGCCGTGTGATAGACTGGTGACCTGTCCAGGGTGTCCCCTGCCTTCATGCTGAGTCGGTTCGGGTAGACTCCAGCCTCCCCGTGACCCTAGTGAGGATTAAGCGGTGTATAGATGATGGATGGATGGATAACTTATTGGTAACTATGACATCCTGCTTAAAAGGCTTACAAGGATTATTAAATGGTAAATGGTATGCACTTATATAACACTTTTATCCAAAGTGCTTTACAATGTGTTGCCATTCACCCATTCACACACACATACAGAGCTGCCATGCAAGGTACTGCCTGCCATCGAGAGCAACTTCGGCTTCAGTGTCTTGCCCAAGGACACTTCGACCATGGAGGGGCGGGGATCAAACTGCCAGCCTTCCGACTGGAGGACAACCTGCTCTACCACCTGAGCCACAGCCGCCCGGATTATTAAAATAGATTGTAAACTATTGTGACTTCTGGGAATTCTTCCTCTCTCAATGACACGTTAACATTACATGTGGTGTACCTCAAGGCTCAAGACTTGGTCCTCAACCTTTCTTCCTTTCTCCAGGTGACAACATTAATAGCACCAGTCTCTTTAGGTTAAAGGGTGTAACCTTTAAAACCCTGTAAACTAGACTGATCTCTGGGATTCACATCCTGTGCTTACTGAAGAACATGGCAGTAGTAAAGTGACATTTATGTAATGTGGCAAATGTTGAGATTGCACAGGTTGAGGTATTTATTTTTATTTCCCTGTCCGCTTAGTCTTAGTTTACTTTATTTGTGCTGGTTTGCAGCTAAACAAATGAACTAAAATTTTTAGCTGATTGGTGTCCTTTTGGTTGTAGGTTTGTTCTAGAGATCACAAGGTCTAACAGTTTGATAATGAGCAATCGAAAAGTCCACATTCACATATTACCAACACAGTTGTAAAGATAACTTCTTGGTCCTGGCAAAGCTGCTGTAGTTTGTCTCATACATACTTCTAATAAATCACAATCAGCTTTAGGAACAACTGTCTTAGGCATACATATGGCAGTTTTCTTTTATCAAAAGTTGTTTTGTAATCTTATAAGACAAAGTGAGAAACTACTCATTGATCTGGCAAAATTTATAGTCATGCAGTGTCTTACCTAAAGTGTTCAGAATAATTAAGTCACTGTGCTTCCATCTTAGCTTCTGTGGGAAACTACCCATGAAATAGACAAGTGATCTCCAGAAACTCTGCCTTCACTGTAGAGGAGATTAACACATTATCTGGATAGAGATGTACATGACTCGGGGCAAATTGCAGAGAGGGTTTGATGGAAACTGCAAACTGTGAAATGATTTTAGCGTAGTCTCATCAATGTTTATGGTGTTGAAGATGTGAGCGGTGACATTCAGTAGGATGCAGGGCGTGCTGGAGTGCAGACACAACTGACATATGTTCCAGTAAGCTGCCTCCTTCTCTAACTCTTGTCTTACCAGCATCTGTAATAAGATAGCAGTCACACTGAGAGGGGTTTGGAATACATTTATGTATGATCATGCTGGAATAAGGGAACGATAATTGCAACAGTAAATTGAAGGAAACACAGTCAAGTACATATAATTGCATGATAAATGTGCACCTAAGTAGGCTTATATGTACATTATACTCTATGTATATAGCTTTTTTCTGTTCTGGTAGATGTACTTCAGTTGAACACGAATGCATACGCTTATTTCTAGCGTGTTTGTCTTCATGCTTTTGCTTTGTTGGATCCTTTTATAAATTGTTCTGTCCTGAAGGCCCAAAAGCTATTTTAGTTCTTTCAGTTCATTTATTTTTGTCAAACATAACTTAAAATACTAGAAATTTCAACTCATCGTCCAGCTCCTTCTTATTATTCTCCACATTATTCTCAGACAGCAGAAGGTAAAAATGTAAACTCATTACCACCAAACTGCAATAAAAGACGATCTAATTTCAACATGTAACAGCATGTTGTGGATTACAGACTAATTACGTCGCAGGTTTTGCTAGAGAGAGACAGTCCAATGGATTTCAGTGAGAATGTCTAAAATTCCTTCCACTGAACATCTCATGAGGGACGGTTAAACATTTTTTCTTTACAGCGTAAAACTACATGTGCCACCATAAACACATACTGTTTTTGAGAAAAATGTATAATTTTCCGTTCAGGTATCATTTTCACAACAGGAGGCATTGATGTCACACTGAATGCAATACTACTCCTGCACTGTCTGTGCACTACCAAACAACTTACACAGCCAGATCTATAAAGAGATGACAACAGTATGTATGTATAGATTTGTCCTGAATCAAGAAACACAGCGAGCGGTCCGATGCAGCTGGAGTACAGTGCAGCCCAGAATTTCTGCCTTAGCTTCCTCCGATCTGGATGACAGAGTGTGATCATAACAAAGAATCTTTTTTTTAAAAAGCAGTAATTTCTTGGTTTTAAAATGAAGGACAGAACAAGGCTCAGGAACAATTTGTGCAGCAATGACAAAATAATAGAAGTACCTTTTAGAACAGCGCAACACAGTTAAACACCACAAACTGCTGCCACCAGAATGACAGCAAAGAACAGAAAACTGAACGCTAACCTTCATAACAGAAGGTTTTCTTTGCAGGGCAGTCGTTCATACCAGAAGGTGGCACAGAAAAACACATTTGCCCATCTCCATGTGACCGACTGAACTTATTGTAAGTGATGATGTAACCCCAAATCCATCCAGTAACAGTGCCAATCAGTCTAAAAAGTGTCGTCAAGCGTCCTATTTTGTTTGTCCATTCAGTAGCTTTTGGCATTTTGCTCTTCAGATTGTGCATCATCTTAAAAGTTGCCACCTGCTGAGTTTACACACTTAACTCAAAAGACGTGTTTTTACCATTGACTTGTGCCAAATAACTCTTTTTTTTTGTTGTGGTTGTTGTTGAGCTGTGAATTGTGCTATAAACTATGATAAATACAGCTTTGGCCTCTCTGCTTCCTCAAAGGTCAGCGCTGTCAAGACAGGTTGCTATTTGTCAAAAGCCCAAAGTGTGAAAAATGGTCACGAATTTATGGATAGGTGTGCCTGATATGACAAATGAACACCCTGTATGTGTCCTCATTCAGTTAAATCGCCTATTTACTGTCTGTTCTAATCATAATGAAACACATGCTCCAAATGAGACGACAAATCAAAACCAAGCTTCTGTGGCTACACGGAGCTTTGCTGGGAAACCCTTTGAGCAAAAAGTGACTCAAACTCAGCCCTTTTATTTGAGCTGAACGATTTTTTTAGGGTCAGTTGTTTGAATTTGATTGCCCTCCGATGACATCTCTTCCTCCAAGTCTTCCTTTTCATCTTGCCCTTTTTCACTGAAGACTACAATGTGGAGAATGCAGGGACCTGTAATGACTACAGGGGCTTATTTTAAGGTCTGCTATTGGAAGGTAGTGGGCTACTCTGCTTTTCTGCTCTTTTGAGAAGCCCAAATGTCCTTTTAATGACTAGCTGAGCCGTGGATGGCAGTGAATCTTTTTTTTTTTGTCTCTGGGATAAGTGCCTTTTTTTTCCCCCCTTGAAAGGCGTGATAAGGAAAGCCCCAAGTGAATGTGCAGTTTCTGGGCATTTTTTTTGCAATATGATGGTGAATTTTAGGCACAATCCCTGAAGATGGACAAAGAGAAAAGGCAGGGAATACTGCTTTTATTGGAGAAATGGAGGAAATGTGTGAATTCAAGAGAGAAATTGGACGGTAAGAACAAGTGGCACAGGTGGTGTGAATGAGGGACACTCATTTGTCAGAGAATAAAGTGCCGACCTATCTGCCCATCTACCCTTTGGTTCCAGTAGCTTTTCTGGATTTAGACTGCAGTGGCTTCAGACTAAAGAAAGTATTCTATATGTGGTGTTCTGCTGTTTCTCCGAGGAGAGATTTGAGAGAATGTGAGCAATGTGTCAGCTTTATGGCTTAAATTGAAGAGGCGACTCCGTTGCCATTACCCCTCTACTGAATTCACCTGATCTCTGTGACAGTTACAATGTTTTCTTAATATTTTCTCAAAAGTAGAGTTTCCTTTGTTCCTAGTTTTTCATTTCCAGGGCTTTTATATCGACGTGTTTTCATCTGACAGACTAGTTTGTTTTGGATCCTCTTTTTTTTTTCATATACTTTAATGCATCTGCAGTTGTAATTTTGTGTGCGCGCACAGGGATATGGCTCATAATTGGCCATAATGTGTAATTATCTAGACCAAGCAGCCTGTCACTATTTTAAAGGAAGTTGGCACTGCGAGGGAAAATGATTGCTTGAAATGAGTGGGGGAAACTGTTTTGTCCTTAATTACGCTGGTAACTAGGTGGTCTCGCTTCTGACTGTAGCCCCCCCACTGCAGGCACACGGACGTCCTCCAGAGATTAGTAGGAGCCACTGCTCTTCTGTAATTCAGCCCTAATAACACCACTGACAACTAAAACACCCAGAGAGAGGAATCTTTTTTAGCTAGCTTATATGTGCGCTGCCAAAGATGTGGGCATCATTGCGAGTTTTTTTCCCCACCGGCCCTGTCCTATTAACCTATCCCATCATGGCGGCGTCTGTAAAGCTGCTAATGTGCATTTATCTGTAGGCTTTTTGTAAAAATCAACATGTGCGACTGCTATGTTCGGCTCTTTCTCCCGAGAACAGAAAAAAGCAATTAATTGAAACGCATGCTATCACATAAATGCACACTTTATGTTTAATATTTAATAATGCAGTGCAAACAGGTTGTATGTAAATGTTGATTACCATAAACACATACATCTGTTTTCATCGTTTTGATTTGATGCCGTTTCACATCGCAAATAAATGACATTAGCAGAAGCTTCCACTAAAGTACCTCTTCAGCTCCCATGTAATTACCATTCATAACTTTTTGCACATTTAATCTAAAATAACCCCCCCTGATGAGAAACAGCTGATGTGGAGAGAAGTTATGATTAATGAAGGCGATGCTCTGCAGCACAACCAATGGCAATTTAACACTTCCAGTCATGACTATCTGCCCCTATCCTCCGTTCAGATCTCGGCAATTAGTTCCTGTTAAAATCAAAGGAAATTTCATTCTACATCATTATTACATGACTTTACATCAGACAGTGTTTTGGCCTTGGCTGATGGCGTCTGCAGAGCACATCATCAAACCTTGATGATGCTTAAAAAAATGATGGTCTTTCACATGAGGTAAATCCCTTCTCTAAGTAAACATGTAAGTAGCACTCAGACAGCCATGGCTGCTTTAAATTATGAACAGAGAGCTTTTTTTTTTAGCTGTATCATGTGTAAATAAAACATTCAGTTAAAACAATAAATCAGCAATAAAGTGTGAGTGCAGTGGTGCATTGATGGGTGTGTCTCCCTAGTCTTTGTAAGCACTGCAGTTATCACTACACAATAATCCCAACCTTAGATAAGGATGTGTTGACTTACTTCATAGACATGGTGCATTAGAAGCCTCATTAAATAACCATGTCTAATTTTCCTGCCTCTCAAGATGCTTTTTTAAACATTAGACAACAAACTGATGGCTGTACTTGTGGTAAATATTTACAGTGCGATGTCTGTATCAGTCAAAAAAAAATAAGAATAATAATAGGATTTTACACACAAGCTGTAAAAATGAAAAATTAGGTGACACATCCTGCTTTGGGGATAAAATAGGATGAAAGGAATGACTGTGGTGAAAGGTATTCAACAGCGAGAGCAGGTTCTTGTGGCTGGCTGGTTGAGTAGTACATTTTTGGAAAAGGTAATTTATCCATTTTCAGCTGCCTATCTGCCAACAGTGGAGTGGATGCACCTCTCCCCACATCTTCCAGATTCTTCAAAGGAGATATCCCCCGGAATGAAAAGTAGCACACAATCCCTTTAGCATTTTCTGTGCTAAGAGCTAGTTTTCGTAATCAAGGTTTCACTCTGGCGAGGCACTCAGTTTGATAGAATTCAAAATCAGAGGCATCAGGAGCAGATTGGCAACGAAAAGCAGCTCAGGAAAAAAATGCGGTTAAGAGAGCCTCATTCAGTGTACCAAATCCAAACTGACACAACGTGTTTGTCGACGAACAAATCGTTGATTAAAAAACAAACACAACAAATCTAATTCAGCCGATTCAGGGTAGAGGCAGGGGACACCTTGGACAGGGCTGCACTTAGAGACAGACAACCAAGCACACTCACGTTCACGGATAATTTAGAATCACCAGTTAACCTCAACATGTAGCTGGACTATGGGAGGAAGCTGGAGAACCCAGTCAGAACCCACATGAAAGATCCCAGGCTGGGAATCGAAACCAGGACCTTCTAGCTGTGAGGTGAAAGTGCTCCCCAGATTACATTTCCTCCTTATGTTTACAAAAAGCGGAAATCCTTAGTTGACTTAATGTAATGATGCCTAAATTGACTTAATAGCAACTTGTTTTATTTATTTATCATTCAAAATAATGCAGTGAATTTGCCATTCATTCCAATTATTGTAATCAAATAGTACATTCAAGTAAAATCAAGTCTAATCTAATCATGTGAATTATGTATTGTGTTCCAATTTACCTCACAATCGCATAAAAGAATTGAATAATGCACCTCTGATTGGATCTGGTTGCTGCTTTGTCCTCCTCCTCCTCCATCCTGTCTCTTTCCTGTTCACAGCCATGTATTTAATAAATCATTTAAATGCTGGGCTGCAAATATTATCTGCCTTACAAGCTATAATGCAAAAAAAAAAAAAAAGAATGAGTGGTCTGGAAGAAAATGATCGCAAATATATATTTTTTATGAACCCATTTTCCGTTGACGCTGATTTATTTGTACAACTCAGAGAAATTGAGCGTGAACTTCTCTAAACATCTGCGCGCCGAGTACTGACCAGTTACACTTTGGAAAAGGTCAAACCTGCAGCGGGACTCCAGCATTGAAACCCCAAGGTGAGCGAAAACATTTTGTTAGTTCACTTAGCCAGTTCACAGCACCGAGCATGTAGGCACAACAAAGCACCTGCTCCCTGCTCCTCTCCTCCTCGCAACTGACCTCATCATCACCTGCAGGCTGCTTAAATAGATCAGTCATATCTTGGCACACTTTTACAGCATCAGCCAGTGGTGCTTTTTTTTTGCTTTCTTTGGTGCACCTTCTCTGCACCACCTGCCCCAAGTTTTTTCTTTCTATAGATACTTGTAAAGAGTGCCACGTACTCCCTGATTAAGTGTTAGACAGTTTTAGGTTTGCTGCCGTGCCGTAAGAAGACATCGACCGGAAGAATTCCCAAATAGGGAGTGCAAGCATGGAATGTATTAAGCCACAAACAAGCTGGAAATCTTCAGCTTCATTCTTGAGAACAGTTAGACCAAAAACCAAAAACAAATAGCACACAGTCAGCTTATTAATTGAAGAATTCATTTGCAAAAACAGATCATCTTCACAAACCTTCAGAAAACCGACAACATCAATCAAACTTAAGTTATCTCTATTTTTGTCATGAGTCAAACCCACTCAGCTTCAGTTTGATTGATATCATCTCACACAAACAACTAAAAAACAAGTTTTCTGAAAATCAAAAATGGAGTTTACAAATGAATTCTTCATTACTCCCTCAGCTTTCTGTTACCCTCTGTCGCTTTCTGTCACTCTGCAGTGACCTACCTGAGAACCTTTGTCATAATATTCGTCATTCTTTTATATCTTTTCCTACTATAAAAAACACAGTCAGACTTCACAGACATGGCCACTGGCTGCTGCTTATTAATCTAACTAAAGCTGTCATCTTCTGCTGTGTGGAAAGAGTAAACACGGGCCACGACGCTCCAACTGTCAGGTCCATACAAAGAAACCGGAAAAACTCTTTAATTTGTCTCTTTAAAAGTAGTGAGCCTCCAAGGATTTGACCTTGGTTGAGCCCTCATCCTCCTCCGTATGGGTACCCCTCCTTACCTTTGGCCCCCTTCTCATATAAGAGCCAATAAATCGCCCTGTCTGGGCCCTCACTGTAGACCGTGATCTTAATGCTCCGCACACTACAGCTCTGAGGGTCGCGAGGGCACAGAAACCTCTCCAGCGTGATAAGATGGCAATTCCAGGTCGAGGTTTTATAATTTTTTTCTTTTTTTTTTTTTTGTAAATCCCTTGAATTTTTCCTGCCTTCATGTGGTGGAAGAGGGTTTCAAAGTGGCGGTTAAGCTGAAGAAAGTAAAGACATAATCTCGGCGCTGTAGGAGATCCAAATCTCCTTCTCTTGATGATTTTACACATCCTGGTTTGACCCAGATCTGAGGAATATGATGAGGTATGAAATGTGCTTTAGGGCGCTCAGCAGATGTGATTGGAGGAAACTTTAACAAGTGGTCGTACCTGATACCGGGGCGAATTTTACGAATATCATCGGAAATTCTCGGTAAAGTAAACACACAAGAGGAAATGTCACAGTTATTTATTGCCAATAACCGTATCTACGCAGACGCGACTTCTGCTTTTCAGAGACAAGAGGCAAAGGTACAAAGTCACACTCAATCTTCTGAGGAAGTTTATCTCTCATACTCCTCCCAGCTGAGAGAAAAAAAAAGGTAGAGGTCAGTCTCTCATGGTTTTGTCTGACTGCTCCATCCAGCCAGATGCTCCAAGGCCTCCACAGAATTATTTGTGTGGGCCTTCAGGAGACGAGATAAGGCCTCCTTGAGCACTCAGGGTCAATCTGGCTTCCTGATATGAACAAGAGAGGACGAGAGACAAACCTCCACACGAGGCAGCACACAGTTAATATATGAAAGAGAGCAGCACACTTAGTTTAAGAAGTAAAATAGAGTCGGTTAAAAAGATTGTTCCTTTGGATAAGTGGATGTACAGAACGTCTGCCTTGCACTGATGATGTGATGCAGTGAGCTTGGCTTCAGGTTCAGGTAGGGCTTGAACTCAGGATAGCTGCCAATGCTAAGAACTAATCTGATACTAATCCCTTCTGCGAATCTGTATCAAAGCATTTAGGGTACACAAGATGATATTATACCTCAGGGATTGCTGTGGCCAGACTCTGTTTGGCCGAATAAGTGAGCGAGTAAAGAAAGATAATGAAACTGTGTTAAATGTGCATTAAGTCGATTTCTTTTCCCGTTCAGCTTTACAATGAAGCTTCGAAAATGTTCTTCTAAACTCGCTAATTAACATGCATGTAGCATTTACACACTTATTTATTTATTTATTTATTGATCACTTGCTGCTTAATTTGTGTGCAAACTGGAATGTTTAAAAAAAAATAATTACAGAGGATTGTTGCGGTGAAATTTTCTTGGCAACGCCGGGCGCAATCGCTTCCTGGAGTCTAGTCATCGCAGTGATGCTGCCAGTAACACAGCATGAATAGCTGGAGCCGGTCTGCTGCTGGTCAGATGATTGCTCTGTTGTTCACCGAGCTGCACGCAAACATGAGAATAATCGTTTTTTTTTATTTAAAAAAAGAAATTGGGACACATTATATTTGATTACCTGCTTGCTGATTTTTGGATATTTGTGTTGGAAATATTAAAATGCAATGAGAGAACAGATATAACACTGAAAATATGATAAAATTATATAAATTAAAAGAAAGATAAGAATGATTTTGGGTGAAGAATTCCACAACCTAAGAGGAAAGCTCAAACTAAACCTCCCTCAGAAATATGTGCTGACCAATGAGTCACTTTTCCGCTGCTCTGTTTTAACGCTCTAAATGGCATTTCCGTGCCTAAAATGCAGTCCAGCATGTTTCATTTTTGACACGCAGAAATGTGTGTTGCAAGCAGGAATGATGTCAGCCTTTGTTTGCAAAGGCGGAGAGAGATTAGAGGTGGCCCCTTCTGACAAAAAGTACTATCTGATCGTGTTAACCCTCCACAATTTGTTCCCCGCGTTGTCAAGAGAGGTTCAAAGGCCGCTGAGACGCTAACAACAGAGCCTGCTCAAAGGAGATTGTTAATCATGGATGTCACCGTCACCTGTGAACCCAAAAGTGCTGAGATGAAACTGAATAAATGATGCTTTGGTGTAACTCTCCTCCTCCTCCTCGTCTGTGTTCATCCCTGCAGCTGTCCCTCTGCTTTCTCGTTGGGAATGACAAATATTAATTATGTGACAAAAAAATTTCCCCCCCAAAAAATAAAAAATGCAGGTGTTAACCGCACCGAATTCAAACAAAAGCTGCGTGTGAAAGAAACAGCGTGAGCAACAAAAGACTGCAGCTATGCGCAGTGCCACTGCTGGGTAGTAAACAAAGCCTGAGACCCCCTGTGAAGCTGATTCATGGTGTTACATAGTTTGAGTGGCTGATACTCAAAATATTTCACAGACGGTTTCCATTTAAAAAAGAATCATTGATGTTCAAACAAGTTATTTATCACAATAAACAAAGTCGTTCCGCGGCACAGCGTTATCGGTATACAGTACGCAGCTGCCACAGCCCTATGAGATACTACACTTTATGTAGCTGCTGCTTATATAAAGTCACACCAAGGGTAAGCGTGCATTTTCCTGAATCCTTTGTCTTTCAGGCACTTTAAAGAACAAAAGGTGTTTTATTATCAAATCTCGAGAGCAAATATCTCAGCGAAAAAGCCCAGACAACAGCGACAAGCAGCAAAAGGACCAGCGTAATGCTCAGGATGTCTGTGGGTTTGCGATGTGCGCTGATACTGATGATCCTCTTAGCAGAAGCTGTGACCTTAACACTGCTGCTGTGTGTGTGTGTGTGTGTGTGTTCATGCTCCCTCATGTGTGTTGGTGTTGCTTGTTGCGTCCTGCCTGGAAGCCCCAAGCTTACAGACACTTTTTTTTAACATGTCCAGGCTTATCTTGAGCATCTAGAGGTCAGAAAGGTTAAAACTCTTCAGCCCAGTCTCTCTGCAAAGTCAGTTTGTTTACAACCTGTTTGGAGGAAAAAAAATACATTTTGAAGGAAACGCAATGCGGAATGAATCAGGGTTTATGCTCAGAGAACAAGGATGCATTTTTGTTGAGGTATTTGGCAAGTCTAGAAGCGTTAATATTTAATATGTCAGAAAGATTTTCAATTAACGGATTTGTTTCCAGACAAAGTATGGGCTGTGCAGCATCCCCTGGCAGGAACGACAGCAGTATTTAACTTTTAAATTGTTGTGTTTATGCACTCACAGCTCTTGGTTAAGGTTTTGGGAAAGATTGGTGTGTGGCTTGGTTCAGAGGAAGTTTGCAGTGACTTCAGAGAAAAGAAAACATTTATTTTTTTTAGTAAAAATCTCCTTACAATCCACTAACTGTCTGTTCTTTGTGTGCTGAAAAAAAACGGTGTTCATGCACAGCCTCCACAATCTTTCTCCAGAATCACAGACTCTTTTAAAATAATATTTTGCTGCAAACACAAGATGGTAGGAGTACGGAAGTGATCTTTAAGGGCAGGTTGGTTCAGACCTCAGTGTGTTGATTTAACTCCATGGTAAAGCTTTGAGACTATAGTTTGTGTGTCATTACATTATGATGTCCACGCATCTGCAGCACCGATTCATCAAGCTGTGTTAACGATAAATGTGCCCTCTTTATGCTACAAGTGTTGCAGGAGTTTTTATTTATTTTTTTTGACGTGACTGCAGCAGTTTTCACAGCAGTTAAAAAAAACAAAAAAACAAAGCAGAATCTATTTAATTTTGCAAAGGCAACAGAAGACATGAATAGCACCTTGGGCATGTTCTCTGCAGTTAGCCTTTAAAATTCATGATGAGGTTGGTGTAGCAAATGCTCATGTAATGTGCAACTTTCTCCTATTTGACTTCATTTGCAAGTCAGCCGGGGCATTGATCCTCCTAAATTATAATCAATACAGGTTATAGCATTTAAAAGCTCTGTGAGTAAAGTGCATGCTCATCAGCCCTTCTGTTTATCTACAGCATTCTTTGATGTTTCACCTTACCGTTCTGCTTTTCTCCCAAGAAATATGTTTTTTTTCCCACAAATCCCACATAAAGCTAAAGCGTGGGAACCTACATAAACATCAACATCCAGTACATCCAAGCTCGCACCAAACATGTCCACAATGCTGATTAGACCTTTCTGTATTTCACAGTACACCAGATTTTTACACCTGGTTTGACATGTACTGGCACAGTGGTAACAACGTCTTACATGAACCAGTGACAACTGGTGAGGAGAGGATGGAGATGATGGTGGCAGAACAGGTCACAGCAACTAGCAGCACAGTAGAAAAAAACTCTAGTAAGCATCTGAAAAAGTTTCTGATGCTCGTCATTCAGAGGAAGGATTACAGCCTAAGAAAGAAAGCGATGGACAGGGATGCGTATATCATATTGACAAAGTTTGTGTAAATATTCCCAATGCCAGAACAAGGAGACGAAAGCTCCACATTGCAGCTTTAGCATTTCTAAAAAAAAAAAAAATAACTACATTCGCCCAATAGACCCATTAGGCAAGGTGTGCAGAGTCCTGTGAATTATTTAAGGACCATCCTTCTCCTTATGTCAAAGCATGTGTTAATGTTTACAACTTTGATGAGAGGAGGGAGTGGAACTATCCCTCTGACGCAAACTACAGAAAAAAAAAAAAAAAAATACACCACGGGAGTGAATTTCAGGAGCAGCAATCAATTAATCTTGAGTTTTCTTCTCTCCAAGTTGGATGTCAGCAGATAGCAGTTAGTCAATGTGCCAACTCGCAGTGACTCTTCCTCCGGTCTGTCTGTCTCGCTAACCTTGCTGGGTAGTGCATCGCTGGGTCTGTCAGCGTCTTGTCTGCCAGCAACTTTCCAGGGCTGTGTTGTGCCTGACTCAAGTGGGAGTGAAACAGAACTGTTTGCTGTGTTAGATACAGTTAAATGTGCAACTGAGATTAAAAAGCTGCAGCTCATAGAAGGAATAGTTGGCTGTTCGGCTATTCGGGTCCAGCCCTAGTAAAAATTTCCCTAAGGGCCACAAGGAGGTCCGGACTGGCTCTGGAACAGTTAACTCAATCCTCGTTGCACTATTTTAAAGCAAGTAGTTGCCAAGTCACCTTACAATTCCCTCTGTGCACCGTTGTCTACATGTGGACAGAGGTTGGGGTGGGAGGTCAGTCTGGGGGACATGGTGCCTTATTTTCAAATCCTAACGTTGACAGAAATGCAATGACGCCAATGTGAATAAATAAAAGGACATATAAATAAAGAATAGCTGTCAGATGAACTGCACATGCAACTCTAAACACTGACCTTTCCCTGTGTGGCCTTTATGGGCATGTTCATCTCATTAATTAACTCTGTTTTAATTAATCTGCTTTTGCATTGGGTTGTGCTCGATGGTTTGGGTAGAGATTAACTAGATGATTGATTTTTAGCTGCTATCCAGAGAATCAGGACGTCTTCAGTAACCCACGTCCCGCTGCACTAACATCAGACTGCACAAAATGGTTTTGATTCATGCATTGATTTTTTTTTCACAGTGTGTGGATGGCCAAGCTGTGTCATGTGTATCACCCACTGCTTGAAGAAAGCCCATCCACAAGCTCAGGGAAGCAGCAGTGTTGAGCCCAAATAACCATCTTTGCCTTTAAATTTAATCATTGGGTTTCTCTCTATATTTATTCTAAGCTCTTGACTTTGCAATGTAAAGCGCCCTGAGAGTAATTATATTAGGATATGTTTGGAAAAAAACAACAGCTGGAAAGAAGTGAAATGTTAGTGTTGGTATTTTTTCACCTCCTCGCCCCAGAGGGCAATAATTAACACATTAAGGCTTGGGATGAGGTGAAGAAGACGTCAGACTTAAAAAGGTGAAGTCTGGGCTCTACCAGAGGTGTTTTCAAATAATACGGTTTAATGAGAGAGACAGCAGGGGGAGAGGAGGATGAAGAAGTAATTGGGTGGATTTGCAAATGTACATGTGGTTAACAGTCACTTTGGGCAATTTCTTTAAGATAATCCAGCATCAAGCTTTACCAAGATTCAAGACTTCTATATGTCACAAACACAATTATACACAACATAACGAGCAGTTAAATGTACTTAGCACCTGTCCAGACTGAAACAATAGTAATAAGAAGAAGAAGAAACACACAATACATATATTTATGACTAGTAAAGTTCCAGGACTGGTGTCATAAAAGATATAGTTCAAACTCAAACTACAAACTAGGAGTTTTCCCCTTCAGACGATCAACCAGCACGTCTACAAAGAGATCCTGCGGCGTTTGCTTCATTCAGTGTGCGAGAAGAGGTGAGAGTTGTGGCAGGACAAGTCGTGGCTGCTTCACCATGACAACGCTCACAATGTCCTGAGCATCCAACAGTTCCTGGCTGAGAAGAACATGGATGTGCTGTAGCAACCTCCCTACTCATCCCACCTGGCTCTGTGGGATTGTTTCCTCTTCCCCAAGCTCAAGGGGGTCATCAAGGAGACCTGTTTTGAAGACGTGGACGACATCAAGATGGCTGTGACGATGGAGCTGCAGAGGATCCTGGAAGAATCCTTCCAGGAGTGCATGGCGGCGTGAAGGCAGAGAAGGCTGGGAAAGTGTGTTAGACTCCAGGGGGATTAATTGGAAGGGGAAACCTTGTAGTTTGTAGTTTGGATTTGAAATATATCTTTTGTGACACCAGTCCTGGAACTTTTCTGACACACCTCATAGGTTCAACTTCTCATTGGTCATTAATGAAACCCCTAAAAACTCATCTCTGTGGATCAAAGCTACTTACATTTATAAGTTCTTTCTCCATTAAACTGTCTCTTCCTGACTTCAGATGTATCTCTACACTTCTACTGATTCTGAAAAACAATAATAATAAAGAGTCAAAGTCCCACCCTACAAATTGACAGGATTAGTTTCATAGGTCTGTCACAAATGAAAGGAAAGAAGTTCATGTGGCGAAGAGAGAAAAGTAGCAGTGGTAAGATTTCAAACTTTGGCCAGCAACGTTATCTTATACAACCCTGTGATTTGAGCATTTCAGCATTTGTGTCCTCTGGTAACTCGAATGTAATACAAGAGAAAAAGTTGTCAAGAGTATCGCATAGTGGTTGTCAGTGCAGCCATCTGAGAGAGAAACCGAAAAAGAGAGTGGCCAGATGCAACCAGGTAGGCTGTAGTATTGTCATATTTTACACATAATTGGTATTTCAGGAGAAACTCACCTGACAGTCTCTACCGAGCAAAAGAAAACAGTATATCATATGGTGCCTGTCAAGACTCTAGTCAGGTAATATTTTAATATTAACACTCAGTCAAATGACTTCCTGTGATTTGAAATGTTCCCACAATGTCCATTTTGGTCATGTAAATTAAGTTAAGCGCTGACTATTCACACTTGGTCGATGACAATTAACACCAATTAAATGATGCTGGGCTCACTGTACTGGGATCAGGATGGTGCTGTTTGATGGAGTCAGAACCTCTATTAGGAGCTTTTTGTTCTGGGTGATGGAAAAATAGGAAACGCAGGAGGTGTGTGAAAATCTAAATCACTTCAACAGGCTTATTCATTTTTACTCTATATGCAATTAATATACTCACATGTACCATCTAATATTCCTTTACACCAGTCCACTGTGCTCATCGATAGAATATCATTCACCACAAGCATATACAAGTTAGAATTGGCTGCTTTATGGTAACCTTGTTAATGTACTTAGTCAGAACAGTTTTCTATATTTGTTTCGGAGCTCCTGCAGGTACCCACAGTCGCAGCCATATGGTTAGTATTGGAACAGTAGCCAGTGGTAGCAGGACGGCTGATCACAGAGCTGCTGGAAGCAGTGTACAGGCCAAAAACACTAACAATGTGCTGTACATAATGGTGCAACAGTTCTGACACACAGACAGGTGACAAATTAAAGGAAGAACCAACACAGGGTGTCTCAGTAAGGTGCTGGGCCACCATGTGCTGCCAGAACTGCTTCAGTGCTCCTTGGCATTGATTCTGTGAGTCTCTGGAACTCTACAGGAGGGATGAACACATTTCTCCCTAAAGATATTCACTTATTTGGTGTTTTGATGATAGTGGTGAGGAGCACTGTCTAACATGTCGGTCCAACACCTTCCATAGGTGTTTGTTGAGATCTGGCAGCAGCAAAAACCCAAAGCTTAAGATTCACGTTTCTGCACTCATCAAACCGTTCATTCTCCCTTGTGCATGAGGGCATTGTCATCCTGGAAAAGACCACCCCTGTCAGGATAGAAATGTTTCATCATAGGATCAAGGTGATAACTCAGAGCATCCTGGTATTGATTTGCACAGACCATGCCACCAAGATGCCCCCCCACAGAGACATCGGATCCCTTCACTGAAGGTGTAAAAGGTTCAGGGTTTTCCTTTGATTTCTCACCCGCCTGCATCTATACGGTGAGCGCCACTTCTTGTCCTAATCCTCAACCTGCCATTTCAGAAGTGAAAGTGATATCTACCAATCAATATCCACACTTTGTCCCGGGAGATAGCGACGCTGAGGCAAATGCAATCCGACCTTTTCTTAAAATCTCACTTTCAGTAAAAAAAAAAAAACAAGAACGCAAATCATCAAATCTTTGTAGAAAAGCTGCAAATGCAATTACATTTTATGCTTTGCCTTTTCATTTTATATAAAGTTCTATACCTGGTTGTGAGAATGTTTGTACCTCAAAATTATCTACTTTTTTGCCTTTGGATCAAGTGTCAGTTTATTTTGCTCAGTCTGGGGAGATTCTTCCAGCACTCTGGGTCTCATTTAAACTGAGAAACAGAGTAGTGAGTAACACAGGGCCGATCATCCTGGTTCGCATCTTGCAGCTTGTGCAGTATAAGCTCCAGAACGTCCCATTCTCTGTGGCATCTAAACTTCTGCTGGTTTGGCATTTGTGTAGCGCTGACCAACTCTGCACCACCGGTCCCCCATGACTGGTTCTTGTTTGAGCGTTCATCCTGGCATGAGCCGATGGGATAATGTTAGTGTCTGCTGCTGCCTGTTGGCTTTTTCTCTTCTGTCTCAGAACGTCTCACTTGTGATAACTTCCCCTCATAGATGTACAATTCTACAAATCTGCCAGTTTCTTCTTGTGTGCCAGACATGCTATCATGCTCCTTGTATTGATAAGACGTTGCACATTTCTTAAAGAACTTTAGTCCAGAGTCAACAAGCTGCGATCACGAGTCATTAAGCTTGCAAAGCAGCTAAAACAGAACAGTGCATTTTTTTCCAAATGGAGACACCTGTTTAATAGTTTCTGATCAACAATGGAGCTCTAAGGAAGTGCAGTACATAGAAAAAAGGGGGGAAAAATTGAGATATCTAATTATTGTAACTTACTAACTCGTGACTATAAGATCTGCAGCTTGTGAATATGAGAAAAGAAGAAGTGCAGGTCTACAGCACAAAGGATTAAGCTTAGTCCGACTTCAGATACACATTTTTTTTTACTTGTAGAATGTGAATTGATTATTGATTTTAGTCTATTCATGGGAGCTATTCACATAAAAACCATACAGAAAATCATCAAACTCATCATTTAATGTGATGTAATGCAGAATATCGCTGTGATTTGCATTTCCTTTCCAACATATAGTGTGTGTGACGGCCCCACTTAGTCTGTGGGTTGGGCACATTGGCTGTCTGTGTTTGGCTGTTTGGTTATTTCTTCAGGTCCCTAGATTGCTGGAGACTGAGTGGGCGGTCCTACCTGATTGGCAAGCTCGGGCCCAGCGCTCCCAGGTATAAAAGGGCCAACCCCTCAGCTCCTGCTCTCTCTCTCTCTCTCCTCATGCCCGTGACTTGTGGTTTGTGTTCTTTTTGGTTTGGTTCTCACATCTGACAACACCTTGCACCACATCACACCCAGGCATCCAGACATCTGCACCCACACTACTGACACTACTGACATACACACCTCACTTTGAATAAATTAATTTAACAAATTAATAAAACTTTACGTTAAAATCTGACAACACCTGTGTCGTCGCCCCTCTTTTGCCACAACCTATTTGCTGGGTTGTGACATATGTCCTCTAATTATTTATACATAGGGCACAAACAATGATGTAATATCTGACAATTAAAGTGGTTCTGAACAGTGTAACAATTTTATCATCAAATATTTTGATAGATCATTTTAAAATTTGTCACGTTTCAAAAATACGTAGTCATGAATTATTGTTTACAACAGCAGGAAGTGCGAATACAAAATGTACAATGTTTTCCACCTCTTTACTACTTTCCAAATCAAACCCGCACCCTTGAGGCAAATGTTTTCCCTCCTCAAGGGAAATAGACATTCACCTTCTCTGCTGTCCCATTCTTTTCTTTTGTTGCTGTAAAGTAATTGCCCTCATTGAAAAAAAAGGAAAAAAAAAAAGTTTTCAAGGTTGAAGGGAATAAAATATTCACTTTGAGGGATTGTGGGAGACAGGCTTGTATTAATGCTGCCTCACTGTCAGATATCACCTGGAAGTCGTCTGATTTTGTGTCGCAAAGCAAATGAGGTAGAACAGCATTTGAATTCTTTGAACAAGCAGCACACACAGACGTACAAAACACACACTGACATTACTGGACTGCTGCAATTATCTTTGCCCGATCTGTGTTATTGGGCCAAAATTTAGTGAAATACTGACTTGGACTTGCAGTACAAAGAACAGATTGCAGTATTTATTTAATTTTGCAGCCACTGGAAAATAATCATCCAACCTGCCAACACTGATAAATTTCAGAATGTAATGGAAGTATGACTTCCAGAGTGCCTTCGTGTTTTCTCCAAGGACTTGCCATCACTGTATACTTTGCTGTCAAGCTCCGGTCCAGTGTTGTACACCCAGACTACACCTAAATGTCGGAGGCTGCAGCGCTGACACTAATAGGGAAAGATTTCATCATATGACTGAAAGACAGATACAAATCTGAGAGTGCATTTGTCATTATATGAGAGAAGTTATGCTTTATAGAAACTTTTCATTGTTTAGCTCATGGTCAGCATTAAAAGCTGGAAAAATGCAGGAGCCATCTGTTGATTATTTTTAAAATTAATTTTCAGTAAATGGAAACAGTGAGAACTGCCCCTTAAGGTTGCCCAGAGCATCTGGCATCTTGAAATGCTTATTTGTCTGACCAAACCTCCAGATTTGAAAGATATTTATTGTTTGAAAAAGAGAAAAACTTTAAATTGTCTTATATTTTACAAATAAAACTTGAATTTCCATTTAAAAATCACTGATATGTAAATGAAGGGACCTGTCTATGAATTCTCTGGCTGTTGTGTAATCATTTCTGCATTAAGATGCTTTGTTAACGATGACCTGATATGCACAGAAATTGAAGAGGTTTGATTTGCATTGATTTTTGGATATGCAGAGCTCAGTCTTTGCACCGTTTTCATGAATAACTGTCATGAATACACACTCTTCTGTCAAATCACATCCACAGGCTTGCACAGTTGAGATGTTGTGATGGATGCATGTAGTCATGTGCTTCTATACCCACTGTTTTCTTATCAGCCTGAAACAGCTGGGATAAGAGCAGACATTTTTTTTTATCATCCAGTGTCTGATATTTTTGTTCATTATACCAAAGCCAGCTGGATGTCTTGGGGTTATATTTCTGTTGGAAGAGGAGTTTGTCAGCCACGGCTTAGGAACAAAACTTCCTCTTTATTCGATCTTTCACAATCAATGTTCTGCTAGATTGTCAATTTAATACGTTATCTGGATTTCTTCACAGTTTGAAAGCCACCTTTGACCACTGACTGAAACTACTAATCTGATCCCAGCTCAGCTGAAACTTGTGGCATACACAGTTACATTCTGCACTTAAAGCACTTGGTAACCTTTATCGACCTCTATTAGTGACCAAGCAGCTACACTGACTGAATCTTGAACCCCACTGTGTGGACTCTCACTGAGCCCTCACAGACTTCAGCTATATGTACTTCGACATGTCTCCGGTGCTCACCATCATCACGTCAAGTCAGCAAGTGCTCTGGGCCACAATGGGAGGAACACGAGCAATGTGATATGACTAATGCCAGAATGTTGACCTGTATATCTGCGTATTTTTGTAAGTGACTTCACACACTTGTGTACAACATAAAAACATCATCCATTCATCCATACATTATCCACACACCGCTTAATCCTCACTAGGGTCATGGGGGGCTGGAGTCTATCCCAGCTGACTCAGGGTGAAGGCAGGGGACACCCTGGACAGGTCACCAGTCTATCACAGGGCTACACTTAGAGACAGACAACCAAGCACACTCACATTCACACCTACGGGCAATTTAGAATCACCAATTAACCTCAACATGTTCTTGGACTGTGTGGGAGGAAGCTGGAGAACCCGGAGAGAACCCACGCTGCACGGGGAGAACATGCAAACTCCACGCAGAAAGATCCCGGGTGTCCGAACACGAGCCGGGACTCCTCTAGCTGCGAGGCAATGGTGCTAACCACCAAGCAGCCCACAACATAAAACCTCAATGTATAAATGAATCATAAAACTTATGCGTCGAAGAATTCTACGGATGATTCCTAAGTTTATCAAATAGTACAGAACATTTGGGATGTCATTCTTACGCAGCTAATCCAAATTAACTGACAAAAATAACTCTCAGGACTCACTCCTGTTCGCTTCTTGGTAGATATTTTCACTCCTGTGTTGATGTTATTTCATTCTATTTATTTTTATTAAGTTGTTATTAAGTTCATGAGTGTCCATTTAGATCTGGATCAATGAACATTTCCCCAGCCAACATTTTAAATGATCAATCTCAAACAAACATACACTTAAGTAGATTGTAGATTAGCTGTAGTGAAGTTACTGTTTAATAACGTAGCGACCAGAGGAGGCTTACACTTCTGTGTTGGCACGCACACAGTGTTGTGGGGGGTGTAGCCGGTAAAGGGGCACCATGACAACGTTTCTGGTGAAGTTTAACGACCCTGTCCTAGCATGTTTAAAATCTTGTTGGGTTCCAAAAGGACATTGACCCTGTATCCAAGTGGCCATAAATTACCTGCCTAATTAGCCCTTTCCTGCTTTGACAGCAATATCAGCACATGACCAGTAATAAATGTGTTGAATTTGGGGTATCAATCTTAAACTCAATGCTAATGGGAGCCAGTGTAGAGAGGCTCAAACAGGAGTCACATGTCTTGGTTCTTGTCTAGCATCTTGTGCTACACAGCATAAAGTCAACCAATGGATCTTTTTTTTGTGTAGGCAAGTAAAAAGGTTAGTAAGCATAATGAAATGAATGATAAAAGTCATGGGGGAACATTTGACGTATAGAGAATACTCCACCTGATGTTTTTCTTGTTTAATTGAAGCATAATAGAATTTTTTAAAAATTCTTTTGTTGGTGTAACTAAAACCAGTCAACTGATTTTAAGCAGTGCATACTAGTGTACTACAACCCACTCCCCACCTCCTATAGTTTATGTATTGAATGCATCCTGTTGGGAACCCAGCTTCTTCTAACCAGTTATCATCGGGCAAAATTGCAGGATGGTGGAAGCGTGCCCTGCCCATCACAACGCATCATAACACTCTGCTTGCTATTCAGTCTGCAGCTTGCCTTCCTCCTTCTCCGAGCGTACTGCCACTCTCATTATTACACATACTGATTAAAGCTCAGATTAGCCAGCAGTGGCCCTGCGCGCTCCTCCCCAGCAGCTCGCTCAATCTCACAATACCACAATCAGATAACATAATGTCAGTTGTGAATCAAAGACGCGAAAGCATGCGGCTTCAAAACAACCCGCAACGATGATATGCAATGCACAGCAGATGTCTAAATGAAATATTACGAGCAGACCACCAAGCTATACTTGACAAAAATCTGGTGTCGCAGCACCACAATAGATGAAAGCATTATCGGTGATAGCACACCATGACACAGAGGACATAATCACAATGGTGCACAGGAACATTAATAACATTATTCATA
The DNA here is from genome assembly GCF_000690725.1 of Stegastes partitus. Taxonomy (NCBI): domain Eukaryota; kingdom Metazoa; phylum Chordata; class Actinopteri; family Pomacentridae; genus Stegastes; species Stegastes partitus. Next base: position 161,160 of record NW_007579022.1, read on the forward strand.
TCTGTGCGTGGGCCTTGAAAACACTAAACACACATGTGTAGGCACATTATTTGTCAAAAAAAAAAAAAAAAAAACATCTGTGCTGCCTTTGCTTTTAGCATTTCTGGGATGGCACTCTGATGCTAGCATTAGCACTAGCAAGTCCTTCCACAAGCTTCTCACAATAGTTTGATGAATTCTGGCCCATTCCTCCTGACAGAACTGGTGGAACTGAGTCAGGTTTGTTGGCCGTCTTGCTCCACACACCTTTTCAGTTCTGCCCACAAATTTTCTACAGGACTGAGATCAGGGCTTTGTGATGGCCACTCCAAAACACTGACTTGTCCTCAAGCCTCTTTATAACTAATCTGGTGGTATGTTTATGGTCATTGTCCATTTGAAGACCCATTTGCACCCAAGCTGTAACTTCCTGGCTGATGTCTTGAGATGCTGCTTTAATATTTCCACATAATGTTCTTTCCTCATGATATCATCCATTATGTGAAGTGCATCAGTCCCTCCTGCAGCAAAACACCTCCACAACGTGATGCTACCACCCCCGTGCTTCACAGATGGGATGGTGTTCTCAGGCTTGCAAGCTTCCTGCTTTTTCCTCCAAATATAACGATGGTCATTATGGCCAAACAGTCCAATTTCAGTTTCATCAGACCACAGGACATGTCTCCAAAAATGAAGGTCTTTGTCTCTGTGTGCATTTGCAAACTGTAATCTGATTTTTTATGTTGCTTTTGGAGTAATGTCTCCTCCTCTCTGAGTATCCTTTCAGCCCATGTCGGTACAGGACTGGTTTCACTGTGGATAATGACTCTCTCTTACCAGCTTTAGCAGCATCTTCACAAGGTCGTCGGCTTTTGTTCTGGGGTTGATACGCACATTTTGCACCAAAACACTTCATCTCTGGGACACAGAACCCGTCTCCTTCCTGAGCGGTGTGATGGCTGGACATTCCCATGGTGTTCATACTTGCGTATAATGGTTTGAACAGATGAACGTGGAACCTTCAGGCATCTGGAAATTGTACCCAAGGATGACCCAGACTTGTGGAGGTCCACAATTCTCTTCCTGATATCTTGACTGATTTGTTTATTTGCGGCTGTAGCTCAGGAAGTAGAGCGGGTTGTCATCCAATCCTAAGGTTGGCGGCTCGATCTCCCGCCCCTCCACAGTCGAAGTGTCCTTGGGCAAGACACTGAACTTGAAGTTGCTCCCAATGGCAGGCAGCACCTTGCATGGCAGCTCTGTTACCATTGGTATGTGAACATGTGTGTGAATGCGTGAATGAGAAACACGTTGTAAAGCACTTTGGATAAAAGTGCTATATAAATGCAGACCATCATTTACGATTTGTTTAGATTTTCCATGTTGTCACAAAAGGAAGCAGAGTGTTTGAGGTGTGCCTTAAAATACATCCACAGGTGTGCCTCCAATTAACTCAAATGTTTTCAGTGAACCTATCAAAAGCTTCTAAAGCCATGACATCATCATCTTGGCTTTCCCAAATAGTTTGAAGGTATAGTAATGTTAGTGTATGTAAACTTCTGACTTCTGAAAGTCAGAAATTCTCAAAAAAAAAAATTCTCTCTCTCATTATTCTGGCATTTATCAAATAGAAATATTCTTGGTAATCCTAACTGATTTAAAACAGGAAAAGTTTAGTCTGATTTAATGTCAGACAGTGTGAAAAAAATATACAGTGTATGTTATATTCCAACTGTATGTTCTCACCTTATCCCAGCATTGTACTTGAACACATTTTCAGACTTTTGCAATGATCGTGGCCCCTATCACACAAGATTAATTGCATTCATAGTGAAGGGCCTTTATGTGTGTGTGCTGCAGAGCAGCTGCATTAAAGACATGTATGATAGTTGCACTTTTGCCTATAATTCTAGAATGTGTTTCCTGATTCAGATGTCAAATGAAACCCTGAAAATGCACCTGTTTCCTCATCAACCTACTCTACATTTCTCACCTGCCGTTGTTTTTCTGGCACCCAAAATAATTAATTAGAGGTGACATCTTTGTGGGATTTTGCACATATTCTTCTGTGTATTCCAGGTAGCAACCTGACTGCAAGCAGGTTCAAAATGTATTGCCATGGACAAAATATGGTGTGTGTGCTGTGCAGTGCAGGTAATAGAGGAAACGCAGTAAGTCACCTGAGAGGCCTAATAACTTGCAGTTGTCAGCACACAGATCAGCCCTCGCCTCCCTGGTGCCTGACAGCAAGTACGTAGGATATTTGCACGTGATGTCACTCTCCCTTTCAGCCAGTCAGATGCAAGCATGCCTAAATTGGTCATGTTGGCGACAAAGCCTCTGGGAAGGCACATCGGAATTATCTTCGTTTCAAAGATAATGCAAACAAGTGTCCTCAGATATTGGTAGGGACAATTCCATCCTTTCGAAAAATTGGTAGGGACATGTCCCTGCTGTGCATCGTCAAACCTGCTCCCCAGATCAACAGACCTTAACTTGACATTCTAGCTACTCTTCAAACACAATAATAGAGGAAGTCATTAGGGAGATTTTTTTTTTTGTCTATATCATAAACCAATTCATCATTGTATTGTCTGCAGGAAACACAATCAAATAGCTCTGGAGAGCAGAGCGGCAGAACAGCTGTTGGAGACATAGTGTCTCAGGTGAGGACTAACAGAGGCTTCGTGATAAGATTTATTACCGCTCTTGGTAACACATAGCGGTGGAAACACTGCACATTTAGAATATTGATCAGTACATTGCAGTATTATACAACTACAATACAACAAGGCAGACCTTTTATTTTTATTTCATTCTGTTAAATATGAAAAATGCAGCTTGTATATGTGTTAAAAATTAAATAAATGGTGTAAATGGCATGGACGGTATGTTTGAAGTACATATTAGTAGCTAAAAATATTGGTCATCTGAATGTAAAGTCTCCAACCAGTACTGCAGTATTCCTCTCTATCTTGCAGCCAATGGATTCCAGTAGTTTCTACTTTTGCTGCTCTCAGTTGCATTCTCGCAGTCTTTCATACTCTACACTGTTCACACCACTGACATCTGACTGCAGCGTTCACATGTCGGAGCGGGGTGAGAACCTGATGTAGTTTGTGGCAGAGGATCCAACAGGACAACTTTTTTTTTTCACAGATCTTAGAGGAGGTAGAGAACAGTACTACTGGGTTTTGTCTGGGAAAAGGGGAAATCAATTCTTTTACCTTGAACATAGGACCGGGATCACAAGAAAGTATAGTGCAAAGCGCACATTGTTAAAGTGGAATTATGTGAAGTTACTCTTTAGAGTGTCAGACGGACAATCATCTTCTTCTTGCATAAAAATCTCCACATTCTTCCACTTAATGTGCTCTTTAATGACCTCTGGGGATCCTGGAATACTTGCAATGAAGGAGCCCACCTCCTGGTAACCATCCTGTTCCTTCCCCTGAGCGGTATGATTATTGCATTAATGTGAATTCAAATGTACATTAATTCATGTTTGATAATGGGAGTTCCAGCAGGATTAGAAAAAAAAAGGACAGAAGGCAGCATAATTATCTGACTATTTAATACTTGTGAATATTTGTCGATGAGGTTCACATTCAAGCCTCACGCTGGGTTTTCAGAATCAGTCGGTGAAGGCTGCATGTTACTGACGCACAGGTTTTACCACCTATGGTTTGTATGTGAAGACAAATCCCCCACTGGATTTTTTTTTTATTTTATATAACCAAAATAAACCTGCAGCTGCACAGCAAAGCTTCCTGAAATTATCCCTGAGAGGATTATATTGATGTTTCGTTCCACTGGTAGGGACCTTTTCGATGTGCGCTGCCTTTTGATTGGAAAAAAAAAAAAAAAGATCAGTTGTTCTTCCACAAAGCAAATGGCCAGTTGTTTGGTTTTTAACATCAACAGTTCTCTGGCACAGTCCCCACACTTAATACATTAGCATTTTATCAATAAAACAGAAATGCTAACATAATTATAGCAGCGAGCCAACACAAAAATGCCAGGTGAAGAAGTCACAATGCACAGTAACAGGGTTTTTGTCATTTTCGTTGGGAGTCGTCCAAAACACACCGCTACAGGCTACAAAGTGACTTCACAACTGCCAGATGATTTGTCGGTGATTTGTGTAAATCAACAACCAGTCAACACAGATATATTGTGCTCATTTTGTGCTGCTGGACAGTAAAATCATTTAGCAGAAACGCACAATCAATGTCTTTGTTGTCGAGACGCAGATAGAGTCCAAACCCCCCCTCTGTCTATTCATACTGATCAAAGCAGTGGGAGATGCATCATGTTATTGTGCCCTCAAGCCAAGATTTAAGATTAATCAAAGAATGCATAAGTGGAAGGAGAAATAATGATTACCTTGTAAACAATGATGATCAGTTTTCTTTCTGATTTCTGGAGCGCGATAGCATCCGCTTCTAAAAAAACAGCATACAGGCATGAAATTACAGCTATCTCCATGCAGTGAGAGCGTCTCTTTGTGCAAAACTGTTTGTGATTAGTGAATGCTTATCTGTACATTGCCAGCATAATGTCTGTGGAGACAAAGTAACACCTGTAAGAAATAATAGACAACCACGGTGTGTAATTTTCAAATTCACCCTAAACATCTTTCCGTTGTGCTCATGATGTCGTCGCCCGCTGTTAGATGTAGACCTTTTAAGCCTATAGGAGGGCACCGCTTTCTTTTGATGTCTCTGTCCAGGAGATCTGCTAATGAGCTTCTACAGATTCATCTGGTTCAGGTGTTTTTTCATCTCTACCCATGAAGCCAGAAGCAAACAGTTAGATCTTACAATGTATAATGCGACTTAGCTTCTTCACTTTTTAAGCATTGTGCTTAATGTACCTTCAGATTCTGTTACTCACAAAAGCTCTGCAACAGGCTGTAGCAAGTCACCTATCCTGCATCAGCATCTCCCAGAAACAGGGTGTTATAGTACATTATTCTACCACCACACCAGTGACTGGAGGTATTATACACTCATGGAAAAGATTACTGGACCACCCTTGTTTTCTTTTTGTTGGCTGGAGTGGGCATCAGCTGAAAATTGGAATCATGACTGAAAAGAACCTCAGCCCAATCATCAACAGTCCAATCTATGTGATCCCCAGCAAAAAAAGTTACCGGGTTTTCCTCTGCCTTTCGTTGATGAAAGGCTTCTCCGTGCCCTGTGTGACTTTAGACCAGCTTCAAGAAGTCGATTTTGAACTGTCGTTGCCAAAAAAGTCACATTTCTTGACAGTGCCCACTCATTTTTAAGGTCCCTGGAGGTCTGTCAACAATTCCTGACACAGGAATGGATGAGTGCACGGTCATCTCGTGGGGTAGAAAGACGCTTCCTGCCTCGACCAGCTAGCAATTTGGTAGTACCATGTTGGGTTTGTTTTATCTTGGTGTCATGAACAACTGTCTTGGAGATCTTCAGTTTTTTCGCTACCTATTTCTCACTCATGCCAATTTCCAGCAGTGCCAACATGGCTGCCTTTGTGGCTTCACATAATTATTTTGTTTTAGGCATTATGCGAAAGCTGACAACTTCTGAGTTGTGCTACAACTTGAATGTAAGCAGGAAACCACTCTAGGCCTTTGCATGTGCAGTGCTGCTTATGACATGAAACCTGGGAATAAGATTAAGCTTAAGCATCTCAAATAGGACATAAAGTATGATGTAATCAGCTGCATTGTTTTGCTGTGTTCATTGCATTCTTCAGATAATGTACCTTTAGTTGTACCAGGCATTAAAATGAAGAAGAAATTGAAGAAAACAAGGGTGGTCTAACCATTTTTTTGTCCGTCCAGTTCTTGGGTATCTCAGAAGCATCTTGAGGGAAGTTCTTCAATTCAAAAACGTTCACCTGGACTCAAGGATGAACTGATGATGATTTGGTGACTTCACAACACAAATTTTTGGCCACAAACCAAGAATTCATACATCAATTATTACAACATTTCAAGCAAAAGGATAAAAAGCACAAAAAATGTCTAATAGCACAAGAAGATATAGACATAGATGAAGCTATGAGTTTTCATATTCCACAAGTCAGAGGTCAGCTTCACTGTGGCATCATCATGTTGCATTATATACTGCAAAAACACTTCTGGCCATTATTTAGAATCAATGCTAAGGAAGAGAAATGGAGATTGTGACCTACTGGGTTGGTGGCACTACTCCTAGGTAGTCATCTGGAATGTGTGGTGATTGTATAGATCCTCTATTCTGCAGGCTTGAAGATGTGTGTGAAGAATCCACATTTATTCACTTGAATCGTACAAACTCGCAGCGCAAACCTGCATTTCAAAATCACTCTTAAAGTCTGCACTACATGTATGAATCTCAACCAGCATGGATGTAATCTGAAACTTGAATGACTTGTTGGAAGCAAGACTGCAATTTAAGTTACTGATACAACTGTGAAGGAAATTATAGAGGAAATACTAAGTAAAAGGCAATTTTCTAAATTCTGATACTGGCTCTATAATGCTTTAACTTAATACCTATGAATAATGACCACGTTCACCAGCATGCTAGCATCATACCATTAGTTTAACAGCAGCAAATACATAGTGCTGTATGTTAGAATGCTAATAGTTAACTAGTATTTGGCTATAAAAGAAAGAAAAAGAAAAAAGTTGACCTGATTGTTGAACTAGAAATGAAGGTATTTAAATCCTAAGAGGGATAAAAATATCTGTATGTTTTACAATGAGCCATCCAGTAATTGTTAGAAATATTTCAGTCTAGACCTACTTGTGATAGGTCTCTATTTTAAAATATAAACAATAAAACAGTTCACTTATCAACAAACTAGCAGAATATGATCTAGACATGAGAAAAAAATCTAGATTTTTATCCCACTTTTCAACTGTGTTACAGGCCCTTAAGAAAATTTTTAAAAGGAATAAACAAATTAAAACACACACAAAGGCTTCTAAGTATTACTTTAAAACAGAATTTGATGCCTAAAAGCACTGCAGTAAAAGCAAAGTTTTTTACATTTTTATCATCACCATATCTGCAAAATAAGACCCCAGCAAAAAAAAAAAACACCTTTTAATCATCCTCAACATAAAATGTGAGAAAAGACGGAAACATCAAAACACCCAACAGATGAGTCATTAATCAAGATGCATATCAGAGTCAATGAACCTATTTTCTCTAATTATGTAATCGACCTTTTGTCAACTAGCGCTACATGCTGAAACACTCAATTAAAATCAGAGAGGAACAGGTTGATTAAGTTTGTTAAATTTACATAGAAACTTAAGCGCTGACCTTTAACAAAAACTCGATTACATCCCACATGAAGCCAAAACAAAAACAATCTCCTCCATTAAGATTCATAAGCTCAGCAGCAGAAGAAGAGCAAATGAAATTCATTTTAGCATTTTAAAATAATGTTAAGAAGAAAAAAAAATGCTGCATTTGTTGGCAGTGGAACACATTGTGGTTGATGTATTTGTCATCAAAGTTGTTTTTTAGTTAAATAATAAAATCTTTCTTTTTGAAATTAAGGTGAAAATTGACATAATTTGTGATGTGTCATCGGGTTTGTTGGTGATTATATTTACCTTTGCTGGTTTTAACAGCGATGATTCAACCGAACAAGCCTTTTATATAATATTCCTGCAACACAAAGTAGATCTTTATCACTAAAATAATAAATTAATACAAATCCTGTCCATTTATTCCAGTGTTATTTACTTTTTACCAAACCTCCAAAGAATGAAGCCATTATTTTTCATCACAGATTTAAACCTCTTGGCCCTAAATGATATCAGTCCTGCACAAACCTGGGGAGAAAAGTTGTGCCATTCTTCACAGATGATTCTTTCAGCAGCTCTTTGCTGGAGGGGTTTTTGCTCCTTTGCCTTTCTACTTTAAAATACTCCAAAGGTGTTCTGTTGGCTTCAAGTCAGAGGCCATGTTTGGCCAGGTCAGCGCTGGAAAATCCCAACATGCCATGCTTTGGAGACTAAATGAGACTCATTCAGTATTTGGTGTACAAACTTGCATTCACGGTGCCAAATGTCACCTCCACAATATTTGCAGCCCCACTCCCATCTCTGTGCACGATACACAACCCACGCCAAACATCCTGGACCCCATCTGAGCCACATAAATTCAATCTGGTTTCATTTTATCAGTGTATGAATGTAATATTATGTCACATTGTCACTCCTGAGCTTTGTTTCTTGTATGGAAAGCACCTTGGGGCTGCATCTTTGTATGAAGGATGCTACAAATACAGGTTGATATCATTCATCAGGCTTCTTTTCATGTTCTTTGGCAAAGTCGAATCTTGCAGCGCCATATTCTGAGCAGCAGTTTTCTTCTTGGACGTCATCCGTAGAGGCTGATTTCATGCAGTGTCATTTCCTGTTGTCGTTGCAGTCACTGAAACACCGGTGTCCACAGATAACCTTTATAACAAGTCAGAGGCATTTACCCGCCTGTTTTATCGATACGAGATTCCCAGCTGTACGTAGGGCCATTTTTCGAGGATGACCACTACGCCTCAGCTTTGCTGCAGACTGTATTTTACATTCCAGCCGTTGCTATGAAAAGAAAAAACGAGACAAAACTGGAGCTCAGACAGGTCAAGTTATGATCAAAGCTGATTTCCAGAGGTGGGTTAAGATCCAACTCAAGTTTTGGATGGCTGAAACTTCTCCATCAATTAGCACTAAAGCAATCTATAAAAATGTGTAATCACACTATCACTGGATGAAGATAGGTTTATAGACAACTAATCCAGTCCCAGTTTGACTGAGCTGACAAGCTCATAACAGCCCACATATCATCACTGTCTACTTATTGCTTGATGTATGAATGCTAAGTAGTTGTAGTAGCTGTAACAAAACAGTGAATTGTGTTTATTAGCTTCCCGTCACAAATACTGAAAAAATCTTGTGGGCGGATAATTAGTTCATTAGCATAGTTAAGCGCCTGAGAAATATCAAATAAATGTGTATTGTGAGCAATACGTGTTAAAGCTCTACACACACTTTACGCCCACACAGGTGTTATTTGGCCTGATTAGACCTCCTCTCAGAATGGTGTGAAATACAAACCAGCCCTGACTGACTTCTCCCCCACCTTTTTTTTTTTACACATGTTAACAACTTGCACCGCTGTCGTTTTATGGGTACGGGTTGAGTCGGGCCGCCTTTTGTAATTGTGTGGTACGAATTCAAAATGAGAGATTTGAAAACTGTGAAATCACCCGCTGCAGTTGGGCATCTGTAAAAAGGAACACCGCATTGTGACAGTAACTTCGGACACAGCTGTACAAGCAGGATGAGGCGAAAACCGGAGGGGGATGGGAAGAAGGGTGGGTAGGGTTGGAACCATGAATTATGGGTGCTAGCACGACTAGAAGAAGAAAAAAAACACTCCATCTCCAAGAAACTACGTTCTTATACAACCAAACTGCATTCTCATTCACGTTTTGAGGTAAATAGAATCTTATTTTGGAAAAACTTGATTAAGTTTCAGCACAAAAATTACTCAGGTTTGGGCAAAATCTCATGGTTTGGGTTCAAATGTGATCCTTTAGCTACATATTTGAAGCTTCGCCTGCATTTTCTGGGTTCTGATTGGCTAAAAAGAAAGACAGTGAAGCAACAACAACAACAAAAAAAAGAGTGGCAGCAACATGTTGATTAGAAACGCTTTGGTAACAAATGTAATCTGGCAAAAAATTACCCAGTTCTTTCAAACCATAATTTAGAATGTAGCTTAGTTGTATATAAATGTAATTACATGAAGACAGGGTTGAAATGATACAGCCTGTCATTTGTCTTTCATCATATGACTAATATATGGACATGCTGACGAGGTTTGATTTCATGAGTCTTATCATCTCGGTGCGACTGCTAAGGCAAAACCTAAGAACTAAACTATAGTGTTTTTGTGTGACCTAAGATTCTCTGAGAAAAGTTTATTTAAGCGTTGTTTTTGCAAATTACGTATGCTGAACAAAGGCTATTATACCTTCCAAACAACCTCCGCAAGAGTCAAAAGAAAAGTCGGCTTCACGACATCCCGTCCTCTCAATGCCCGGCTTGTCGTTTAGCCCGTCGTCTCCTGCCTCGGCTGCTGCGATTCTCACTTTGACAGCCTCCCAAAAGATTCCCTTCAGCATCTACAATTCACCCAGAACGCGCCGCGGCTCAGCCTCCATTAATTGTCCTTCGTCACTCTCCTCCTACACTCTCTGCAGCAGCTGCTCATATCAGAACCCCCACAACCTCACACAGCTCCGTGTTCTGCCTTCAGAGGCCACTTAGCTGCCTTCCTGGCCGGTTATCTATCTGTACAGTCTCAGCCATTCTCCCTGCTGGCACCTTGATTGTGAATGAATGACTTTCCCTGTGACCTTACTGTTGACAACTTATTTTTTCAGGAAACAACTCACATCAGCCTCTCCCCGCTGAATAAGTTGTGCCCCAGTAAATCTGAAATTGCTCTACAAGTCCCTTATAAATCTCTTGTTTGTATTTTTACCTCGCTTATTTCGAGATACACCGGCAGTGTTCGCTAAAATGTGAATATAATAAGACTAAAGAGCTATTTGCACTGGGCTAGAACCACCAGGGGACCTCATGTGATTTACAAATTATTTCCCACGTCTGTGTGTTGTGCTGCACGTTCTCACGGAACAATGTGTGTTTTACTAAAATGTGCTAACGTTGTCTCCAGATATGGTATTAATAAGTCGTCAGTGATAACTGCTGAGCCCGCTGAAAGACGGCGTTCTTACTGAACGCTGCCACGCATGTCATCCGTCTAATTATCCTTCAAGGTTTTGTGCCTCTATAATTTTTTTAAAAGAAAGAAGCAGGGAGGGAAAACAAAGGCGACCAAAAGCCTTACCAGAAAACAAAAACAAAAGAAAGCAATAATCGCCGAGATGCTGATTCACTGAGGACTAATAGTATCACAGGGACCTCTGTGTTTGGACAAATACAGTAATTTGCAGTGAAATTTGTGCTCAACAAATTACAGACGCTTCACGTGGGAATAAGATCACAGATGATCTCCGCAATTATTACAAATTACTGGAGGTCCCCAGGTAACGCTAGCGCCGACCCTCCCTGGTACGGAGATAACTGCCGGGTGATGAAACATGCGCTGCCACCGTTCCTAATACTGTAAATGCGAGGACTTTCATATAATTTCATCAGAATGTCACCGACTCAGTCCCTCATTTGGGGTGAGGCAGCGAAATCTGAAAGATTGCCAATTTAATAATAAAATAACAAAGATTTTATTCTACATCAGAGTTTGCATTGAGAACAGTTTGATTGAAAAAGAGGTCACCCTCATCGTTACACAGCAAATCAGTCCGAATCTCCTTAAACAATAATAACAATAGAGAAGTGTGTTTGCCTTTTCCTGCTAACTCTATTTCCAGTCTGCGTTTCTTTCTTTCATTCTCTGGCTGCGTACATCCATGAGATTGCATGAGGATTACGAGAGGAAAAGCAACATTAGGTCAACATCCAGATGACAAATAAGACAAATAAGAAAAGCAATAGGCCTCTAAAACTGCTAAGTTAGCAAAAGATGTGGGCTTTATTTACATTTTGGAAGCCACAAGTATTGTAACTGGGACTGATGCCACATAATGTTACGCCAAAAAAAACAAGTCTTTAATATTGTCGTACTGCTCCATTGAGTGATTTACCCCGAAGAGGAGGAGTAAAGAAGTTTTATTCTTTTTACAGTGCAAGATTAAAGTTTTAAAGAAAGACCGAAGAATGTGGTGCCTTGGAATCATCAACCCTTCCGTTATTCCTTGATTACCAGTCACTGAGAAATGATTAAATGCTTTGAATTAAAAAAAAGAACAAACAACTTTTTTGGGAAATGGCCACATACGATAAACTATGTCAACGTAGAATAAAATATGGTGTAAATACCACAAATGTCTCTAATTGCCACTAAGCATTCTAGGTTGCATGATTAGTGGCAATTTCGGAAATTACAGCCAACCACCAGCATGCGCCACAATAGCTTCTCATAGTAATAATAAACCATCTGCTTCACCTGTTAGTTCACATCAAGATCCTCTTTGCTTTTTTTCCCCCCACTGTCGACCAGATGTTCCTAAAATGACAAAACCTTCACTAAATCATTTGGGACTTTTTAAGCATCTGTTTAGTATTTTTTTCTTTTTTTATCCTACTGGCTAATGCAACACATGCTGCTGGCTATGCACTCTGTCTTTTTCTTTTTCTCGCTGGCCACCATGTGTCCTGCTTGAAACACATCAGTGAAGCACCGGAAAAACCTGCAAATGCCCATACCCAAACCTAATCCACAACTTTGTCAGAACCTTTGGGGCTCAGTTCAGATAGCACAATTCTACTTTATGTGTGAGGATTTGTGGGCATGTGCATCCTAAAGAAAGTAAAGAAGAGAGAGTAAAAGGATAAGGGAGGGAGACCATGTGAATTATTCATCCTGTCCTCTCCACTGCCCTCTGATTACACACCACTAAACATCTATTTACATCCATTTATAGAATCCCACAGCTCACTGGCTCTGACCACAGGTATTGGTGGGCAACACGCTTGGCTTATTACCTATTGCCTGCACCAAATATCATGTTTGCTAACTGTCTGTGTAATTTCAGAATAGTGATCCCGGGGTTGTTTTTTTATTTATTTTTTATCTGTAACCTGTAGCTCACCGACTCACTCACAAAGTCTCTGTGGCATCTCTGTGGTACTACAGAGAAGATGGCAAAAAAAAAAACATGGGATTTTAAAGTCAGGATTTTGAAGCACGCCCCAAATGTTAGTCCTGAGCTGCACAGGCATGTAAATATAGTCCTGACAAAATGTAATTACTGCATCAAAATCTGCATTCTTCTCCATCCATAGCAACGGTTCCCTGAGTCACATTTGCAACAAAGGGAGTGGGAGCAATGTGCATGTTGTGGGTGAGCACGCTCTCATTTTTCGTGCAATGATTGACTGACTGGAAAATTGAATTAAAGTCATTTAGCACAGGAAAGGTCATTGGTTTGGTGCCTTGGTGGCTCTGTGATATACTTCAGTGTAGGGTAATATTTGAAAAACTACCTTGACCTTATAGCTGGATGTAAATATTGTATGATTTCTTAAAAAAAAAAAAAAAGGGGGTAACATCTAATATTTTGCAGAAAGAAAGAAAGAAAGAAGAGTATAGTGTGCACCAATGTTTTAGCCGAGCATGTTGCAGCATGAAATAGGAATTGTTAAGGCGGGCCATCAACATGACACATAGGCCATATAGTGGGCAGAGCAGGGCATTAATAATTCATTGACCCCCCCACCCCCTTGTTTTCCATTTTCCTGCTCTGTGGCTACGCCGACTTCATGTCAATATCAGGCGCTAGAACACACCACCATTCATCAGTGCAAAGTGCAACTTTTGCTCTGCTGAAGAGAATTAAAGACATCATCTGTAGCAGTCGAGCAGAGAAGGCTTTTTGGGGTTTTTTTTTTTTGGTGCATGAATTCAGAAGACTGAAGACAAAAGAATCAAAGATTTGGGGAACAATTACCAAAGCTTTACTGTAACAATTCGTTTGCCTGGTTTTACCGTCTCATACTACAGTTACCTTGTTTAGCAATGTGGTTTAGTCATTGAAGATTTGTGCATCTTGGTGAAAGATTGATAGCGACATCATTCGATTATAATCTCAAGCACCGAAAACTACAAGTGTGCCACATGATGTCAGTCCGCTTAGCTGCTTGTCAGATTGTCAAACAGCATCTATGCAACAGTTGAAGTCGTGGCCACATGGTGGAGGTGAGGAAGTGAGTCTGAACTTCTCTCTTAAACTCAAATTATGATTTTTTTCACTGATTTCGGCCCTGCCTTTGATTGTGGCCATTTAGCGCAAGAAGCACGTTTCCCTTTTGGTATAACTGGACAACATGTCTCTCTTTAAATCTTGTCAATGTCTCAAAAAAGCCAAGCATCTGATCTGTAGTAGCCATTTAGGAGGAACCCCTCAGACTGGTTTCAGAATCCCAACAACAGTCAATAAATGTTGGAACCAAAGAAGAAATTCAAAGAGTAAATTCAAAACGTGAAATTAAAGAGTTAGACTTTGTGATTTGTAATCAATGCAGTTTTAAAGTTTGAAAAACACCTCATTTGTCCCCAAACACCGCAAGACTTAAAGGCTTGGTGTCTTTGACAAATTGTTATGTGGCTGTTGGTTTTATTATTAGTTTCTGTATGTGTTACTGTGTGTTACTGTTTTTCTGAGTCGGAGAGACAAACAGAGAAAGAAGTTTAATTTGCCCTTTTTTTTATTGTTGTTGTGGTCAGAGATGGTAGCAGCGAATTGCACACAAGAAATCAATACTATTTTGTCTTTCGACTGTCAAGATTAATACCGAACACTGAATAGTGTGAATGCTTGTACTTATGTGGGAATCTAGAATTTGTATTTGGAAAATTTTGTGTCATCGCAGATGATGACTAATACATAAAGTTGGAGGAGATGCGCTGCCTCAAAACAGTCTGCATGTCCTGAAGCTATATTTTTGCTAATTATTCAATGAGACCGGGTTAATTCATAAAGAGTAAAACTACTTTTTGAGTTAGACTTCAAGGGAAAGGTGCCTGGAGAGCCTGGAAATAAATAATACATAAGAGGTTGTTATGTGTTCGCATAAAGTTGTTTATTTATGCATCCAGCACTATTGAAGTAATGTTTCTGTCCACCTGATGCATTTAAGTCCAATATTCACACGTTTTCGTCTGTTTTCTTCTCCATAAAACATCTGTTTATGCTGCTAGAGCTCCACTACGCTCACCGGTGCTAACTGTCACTGTCTGCTAAATGCTCTGTGGAGCTGAGGGAACTGCAGAGTCAGGTGATAATTTGTTGTGATTTACTGTATCATTACGAGCAATGTGTTGCACATTGCGTGTATAGTAATTGCCACTGTTAATGCAAAGCTTAGGGCAGATCTTATACAGATAACGGATGTGCCTTTTTTTTTATCTTCAAAATGAGCTAACCTGATAGATAAGATGGAAACTATGAGGAAAATAGTTTGACATGTGGGGAAATTCACTTGCCTGATATCGTATACGCCTCCCTTCTTTGATCTGTCGGGCTATGGACATAAGACCTCTGAGGATGTTTGGCTTTCCAATCAAGCACTGAATATGAGCTTAAAGTGCTGACTTCCAACTTAATTTTAAGGGTGTTTACATCCACGCGTGATGAGCAGTCTGAAGCAGACACTGAAGCCCAGTCTTAGGGAGAGGTAATTTAAAGCACTCAACATAAACATAAAAACATTAATATTCCCCATCAAATCCTTTTCATTCAGTTACTTTCTCGGTTCTATGACTCACAGAGAGCCCCGATTCCATACTGCATACAAACTGTACTGATTATGTGCTATAAACTCATCTTTGAGTAAAATACAAGACATCAAGGCACACACATCGTTTCATGCTAAAAGGAAAGCATTACAGTTTATGTGCCATCAATGAAAAGGCAGTCATCTCTCTGTAGCTACCACTGGCAATTTATTTTCAAACAGCAGTTGATTCCGCACAAGATCCATTAGTGACTGCTGTGAGGGTTGGATTTGATCTGATGGTGACGGGACGACAGCGGGGTGCTTGGATGAGTCAGCTAATTAATGAACTTAAACGTAGGAGACCATTGTTCATTTCCTCTTTCAAAAAGTTGCATGTTTTCTCAAGTAACCCAAATCCTGATCTCTTCCAAAACCCCACCAAGATGTTTTTGTGCCAAAACCTACCCAGCCAGAGCTGAGGCACAACATTAAAACCACCTGCCGTATATTGTGTGTGTCCCTTGTGCCACCAAAACAGCTCTCTCCTAGTGTGCCATTGACAGGGAACCTTCTGTCCTGTGGTGTCTGGAACCAGGATGTTGGATCCTTTGGACCCTTTGGGACCTCCATTGTTCTGGGTGACTCTGGTGCAGCCCAAAGATGCTTGAATGGATTGAGACTTGGGGAGTTTGAAGGTCAACAGTTTGGCTGTCTGTCACATTCCTCAAGCTGGTCCTTAATATTTTTGGTGTTGTGGGGTGCATCGTTCTGCCGTCCTGCCGCCACCATTGAGGAGTGCAGTTGCCATAGGGAGGTGCACTAAGATGCAGCAGCGTTTAGGTAGGAGGTACATGAATGTCAGAACCAAAGGTGTCCCAGCAGAACACTGAATTTTAACAAGTTGATCAATGGCATCAACTTCACCTGTCAGTGACTGATCGGTGGATATGCAACATTTACACATGCTAGGTTTTTAACTCACGGTCTAGTGTCTAAAACAAAACAATGTTTGGAAGGAAGTACACACTGACATATAAAATGACAACAAAGCTTTACAGAGATTCTTACATGTAGCTATTAGATACTGTAAAAACTATACAGGTCGACTGTGGTTCAGGCGGTAGAGCAAGTTGTCCTCTAATTGCAAGGTTGGTGGTTCGATATCCTGCTCCTCCACATGTCAAAGACACTGAACCCGAAGTTGTTCCCAGTGGCAGGCAGACAGCTTTCATGGTAGCTTTGGTATATGAATATGTGTGTGTGTGTGAATGGCTGAATGAAACACATGGTAGGTAAAGATGCTGTATAAGTGCAGACATAAAGAACATCCAGACAGATACATGTAATTAAAGCAACAGATACAGTTGAATAATGGCCTACATGTAGTGCATAGATGAAAGCATGCAGCCAGGGCTGAAATTTCTGATACATTTTTGAGCTACTTACTAACTTAGTCAGTGGTTATACACAGTATGGGTGCATACAAATCTTTGTACAGTGACATTTTTTCCAGTTGGCTAACTTATTGTAGCACAAAGACTGGAAGCGTTCTGCTTTAAATAGTCTTAACATGGTGCAAATCATGAGACTGATCAATCTCCTCATCTAAGACAGGCAAGAAAGTCAATGAATGTATTTCCCAAAAAATTTGAGATGACTCTTTCGGGGAGTTCAATGCATGTATCCAGTGTTGTCACTCATTTCAAAGCTGTGGTAAAAGCGAGGAGCAAGACTATGGACATATTGGAGAGACGCATGGCTGGTCCAGTTTGAGCTGATCAGAATCAGTGTTGAATGAGTTGCCTAGTTTGAAAGAATCTAATGAAGCCGCATTGCTGCAAGTAAAGCAGCAGATTCTCATATCCGACTGTTTCCTGGGGTGTGTCTGAGCCGGAGCACAATAGATGTGTTGACTCTAAGTCTTTCAGATTGAATATTATTTTTCCATTGACATTTGTGCATAATAGGAAATGTGTCTTTATCTCTTGGAAAAACAGAAAAGATGCACGGCGCAAGAAATTCAATTTATTTGTTTATGTAAAATGTCATCTTTCGCTCCACACATCTGGTCACAGTCTCACAACAGAGAGGGACTGATTGTAGTTTTCTTTCATGAATCTAAAGTGGACTGCCTTTCACCACCTTGCAATTACATTTTTCAAATGCAGCACGTTCTTGACCTGACAAGTAAATTTCAAAAGTCTAAGCACAAAAGAAATTACCCTTGCAGATTAATTTTATTCATCTCACTGCATCTGGATATCTTAGTAACAGCATGGATATTAAATAGTCAAAGTGTTAGTACAATAGTAGCGGGCTGTACACTTCAAGTCAGTGAAAACAGTGTTTTATGAATATACAAAGAGGCGCCCCGAGTCCCCTGACAGATGAAAACACTGGTCACATTGGCAACGATGTTCACCTCATAGAAACATCTAATATATACATGAACTCTGTGGTGACCCAATTATGGATAACATGACCAACCTGTCTCACAACATTCTAATCCCAGGTCACATTCTCTATTGACACTCTAACATCACACTGGTAGAATCAAACAAACATCAGACTCTTACATGATTGTAGTTTGGTCAGCGGTGATGCAGAAACATGTTGTTGGAGACTCAGTCAAGCTCTGCTTCTTGGCTGCTGCATCTCTACATTCAATCTGTGTCTGCAGTCTGTATGATTGTGCATGTTGGCTGAATGTGTGCGCTGTGATTGTATGACTCTGGATGTCTATCCACCCCCCTCCATATGTTTCCTTTTTTTTTCTCTTCCTCCCCCCTCCACTGTCAGATAGCTTTCGAGCTTCTCCTGTTTGAGCTTGTCAGGTCACTGATTCTACATTTCTAATTCATTTCTAAAATAATGCAACTCTAATCTTTCTCTTTCTTATAACCTTTAAGATCGGCTAGTTATGGCAGCTCCATAAATTCTGTTATTTTTGTAATGATCTAAACCTGAAAAAACTAATGATTCATTTGCAGAAAGTCGTAAAAAGAAGCAGTGTGATATCACTACATTTTTAATGACATGGCTTACTTATTAGCAAATAGCTTGCTAAGTATACACCAGCAGGTATGTGGCGAATATCTGGGTTTATATGTACTAAATGGTTAGTAATTAGAGCTTTCATTAAAAACTGCTGCATTTAATGCATTATAAGTTAGAAATGGTGAGGCCCAGGAAGTTGAAACCAGGAAGTAAGAGATCATAACATACTACTGTAGTGTAAAAACATCAATCACCACTGCCTTAAATGCATAAATTAACATTATAATGCCTGTTGACAGTACGCAGCACAATGACTTTAGATCACGTAGTCCAAAGAGATCTTTTGCTCTCCATACTAAAAGGTAGAAACCTGCGTCATTACACTCCATGACACCACCAGTTGCTCTTTTATATGAGCTCATACAGTGAACTACAGTTGTGGGGGGAAAAGATGACTCCACGGTTTATACGAGCTCACTGTTCCATTGGCCTTCGCTTTTTCTGTGCTTAAATCATCACTCACACATTGTCTTGATAATTCCACTCATCGCCTAGAGCATCTGACCTCTGACATCACAGCTCTCATGGCTTAATCATAGGAGACATTAAGCACTTCTGTCTGTTCAGAAGGTTAATATTGCCATTAGAAAAGCATTATTCACCAGCAAGACCCTGAGCACATGCCAGTCTATGCAGAAACACACCAAACCCGTATTCCCCGCTCTGGAAGGATAATTAACATGAGAGAGGTTGATGATGGGATGTCACTGGCTGATATTCATCACTGAGCCACATACAAACTCCATTAAGCACGTCGCTCTGATAGTCAGTTAAGATCTATTCAGAGGGAGAAATAGACCCCTACAGTTTGATTAAACACTGAAAGGTACAAAGTCTTTTCTTTGTGAGTTTAAAAAAAGGCACTTAAACTGAGAGAAAATGCACGCAGTCAGGTGGAGCTTTTTTTTATTTTTATTTGGCGGTGTAATGGGGAATATAAAGTGATAAGATTAATGAAAGTGGTGAGAATAAATCCAAACCGTATAGCTGCAGGCCACAAAACAAAAACACTGACCTGAGAGATGCTAAATGACTCCACAGAGGGGAAGGGAACGGATCTGACTAATAATCCTCAGTGGGTTCTTTCACATTACAGACATTGCTTGAAAAGTGCAGCTTTAAAAGTTCATCATCTGTACATAAAGCTTCTAGATATGCCTGCAGTATAAGGAGCCTACGAACAGGCTGGGCACAAATACTTCAAGTAAATAAAAGTTAAAAAGATAGAAAAGAAATGAGAAGATACAGGATGTTAGAAATATTACACTACCTTCAAAAGCACTGCCTTTCAACTGAGCCTTGATTTTTTAACTCTTATAATATGAACACATTATTCCCTGCTAATTTTTTGATATGTTTAGGAGAGAACTATACGTTACATATTGTTGGTAAACAAAAGGTACGAGAGCATTAAACTGGTTCTGTTGTGCAAATAGGGAGTTGCTGTTTTACAAAGCAGTTTCCTAAAGTGAATATGCATTTATAGTTAATTGATTATTAGCATTCATTGATTAATTCTTCATGTGCTGTACGATTGTTTGCCTCGAGCTAATTACATATGTTTGCATTCCTGGCTGGCCTGCTGTCTATTGACTAAAAACGTCTACATTGCACAAGCAAAGCACATAATTGGAATTAATTCATTGGAAGTGTACCAATTGAACATTGCATCCAAACTACAGCACAAAAGGTGCCAAATTACATAGTTCTTTCATGACGCATCCAACAATATCATTATTGCTATACTGCACTGATCAGTCATCACATTAAAAATACAGGCCCCACGCCGTGTACTTCGTCCTTATACGAGGAACAGGCCACGGTAACAGGACCTCTGTGGGTGTCCATTGGCGGCAGATTCTTTGGGTCCTGTGGGTTCTGATGTGAAGCCTTCTTGCATGCATCATTGTTTAGGTAGGTGGTACATGTTGACGTTACATCCACATTCAATGCCAGGACCCAAGGTTTAACAATAGGACATTGTGACAAGAGGCTCAGTGCTATTTAGTTCACCTGTCAGTGGTTTAATGTTGTGGCTGATTGCTGTAGATTATAACAATCTTCACTCTTTAAATGTTCAAAACGTAGGGCGGTTGTCCTCTAATCATGAGATTGGTGGCTGGATCCCCCGCCCCTCCACAGTCGAAGTGTTCTTGGGCAAGACACTGAACTCAAAGTTGCTCCAAATGGCAGGTAAGCGCCTGGCAGCTCTACTGCCATTGGTGTATGAATGAGTAAATGAGAAAACATTGTAAAGCGCTTTCAGTACCACTAACGAAAAGCGCTATATAAGTGCAGACCATTTTACCATTTATAACGCTAATAAACTTTAAAAGTACAGTTGGAACCTTTGTTTCTTCATTTTAGGTATCGAGCGATTAACTGACTGAACGATTATCAGGGCCGATATTTGTCATTTTTCTGATTGTCTTGCTAACCAATTATCGATAACTAAAATATGCTGCTTCCACTCTGATTTAGAAGCCTTTGTCTTTCTGTAGTCACTCTGTGGTCTCAGCGATGTCCCGCCCACAGCTCTGTCTGATTGGTTGCACGCTACAAGTAACAGCCAATCAGCACTGAAAGCTGAAGTTGTAAGACACACCTCAATCCTCCACAAGCATGCCCAGCTTCTCCATCAAACTGAAAATGCCCAAATAATTCACTCGCTAGCGTCGGTGCAACTGGAATTTTTTTTTTTGCTGATGACACAAAGCTAAGGCTATAACTAAGAGGCTAACTGTCAGGCCTGTTGCTAACACTTTCTGAAGCACCTGTAACATCTGTCGACGGTGAAGTTAACTTAACTTAACACTCTGACTGACAGACACGTCTTTGCAGCAGAGAGAATCTGTAAAAACTGAACAATAAACACAATCCATTGCCACAAATCAGGATGTTACTTTTACACTGGTTAAGCTAACGGCTAGCAGTTAAGTGAGGAGGCAGCCACAGATTACACTGAAACAGTGTCTGGAATGAAATACGAAATAATACTTTAAGATTTGCGCTTTCATAGGCACTAAGTGACTTGAACAGCTAAATATAGAACAGCGGACGAGCAAGAGGAGACCAACAGTTATGATTTCACAGTAGACAGAGGACATATCCTAGTTTCCCTCGATGCTCTAATCACTTCTATTGTTATTGTACATATTTAGCTACTGAAATCCCTGTTATTGGACAAGAAAACTTATGAATGACAGGCTCCACGTGCTCTTATTATAATGCATTCAATGTGTATCTCTTCCATATATCAGTAACAGGTCTTTCTTGACTACCAGTAATCAACTTCGGCCCTAAAAGACCCTCTTGATCGATTCTTAGGTTATTTCTATATTTATTTATCATCATTTATGTTCAGTTGTCCCAGCAGTATATTTGATGCTTTCCATTTAGCACAAGTACTATATAAAAATGTATGTATTTTTGTTTTTATTTTTTAAGTGCTCTGTTTTCTAGCCTCCCAGGACATTAGCAAGGCTTTTATTTTGTGAAACTTAGAGAACCCGATAGTCTTTAGGAGGTGCTCTATTGTTCTAGGAACCACTTTAACAAGTGTTGGCTTTTTGGTGTTATGACAACCTGTAAATGGAGCAGAAACCAGGAGGCCATCCAGTGTTTACAGAGATGTCTTATCTCATGTAAATTTCCAAGGATCACATGTCATACGCTACCACTTGTTTAACACATTGTCCTAAAAACAGCATCAAATCCCATCTGAACAGTGACTTAATCAGCTCGGGTGCAGTGTTGCTGCTACAGGATAGCATATGCTACGTATGGCACATGCACAGGACTAGATACCATGACAGCCTGATGCAAGTGAAGGAGGGAAATGACAGCTGGTCTGAAATTGACATTTTTCACTTGCTAATTAGGCACAGTGAAAGTGCTTGTTTTGAACAGTGGGAAGGCAAAGCAACTTTAAGTCTGGAAATTTCACTTTACTCTCAGTCTTTAAATGCTCAACACAACTACATTTTGTATGATTAAAGTTGACATTTTTATTGTGATCACATGCTTTCTACATTTGGTTGATTCAAAAATGGAAAAAGAATTCTTGTGTAAACGCTGTAATCAGTGAATGCCATTTTCTCCATACTGCTTTTTAAAGGCATACATTTACACACTGAGTGGGCGCTAACACCAGAATGTGGGCCCAATAACCTGAAACACTAAAAGAAACTACTGCGCAGTATTATGTGCATAAGAGCTGCAGCCTTGAAGCTGCATTATATGCTGGTATGTGTCACACCTTAATATTGAGAGAGAGCAATCAAGATGGTACTCTGCACTCCCTGACTCCTACAGGTTTTATCCACGCGGGATACTGTTTTTCATCAGATTCAGACTCATTTAAAAGCCATCTAATGGATGTAGGTGTTGAAACTCTGCTGGTCATTTGTGTACTGAAGCTCTGTGGAGTGGATTACAGCAGCATAAGCAATAGAGGCACCTCAGTGGAAACCACAAAACTGAAATATAAAATCTGAAGCAACAATGGAGAGTTAATGAATTATGCATATCATTCAACTCAGTTCGATGACCAAGGGGCAAAAAGATGATGTTTGACAGTAGGGAGTGACTGGAGCTTAATTACAATCAGTGGCATCATTTCATGAAATGATCTAACATCAACTCTAATGACTTTTCACATTAAACCTGATTATTGCAAATGAAAATCTCAAAGCGATTCTAAGAATTCACTGTCATCACAGTGTGCCACTTTATTGTATTCAACCCAGGCTCTTGATATAATTATATTTATCTACGCACATTAAACTCAAGCCTTTGGTTTAAACTGCTGAAAGACGTAGTTTTGGTTAAAAGCTAATGAAGTAAACTGTATTGATTTTAACAGCAGGTAATTAAAGCCATGATCTTTTTGAAACCTTAATCAAGTAATCTGAGTTCCAAAACAACCATAAAAAGGTTGATCATGTTTGACTTGATGTGTGCAAATGTTTTAAAGACATATACTGCAGGACAAACTAATGGAATTAGTGGAGATTTTCTACAGCCGACATTCAGCATTTTGCAACTTAAAGCAAATCAATAACATGCAGTTGCTTCAGAAATATTTCAGACATCTTCATTTTATTTCATTAAATATATTTTATTAAATTGCAGATGTAGTTTTAAATAGATAAAACTAGCATCAGTCTATACCCAATAACCCAAAACAAACGGTGAAAACATGTTTTTAGAAATCTTTGTAATTTTATTAAAAACAAAACACTGAAATCTCTCATCTACAAAATCAGACTGTTTGCTGTTGGACTGCAAATTGTCCATAGATCACTGCCAGACTTGCTAGTTTGCTTGCTTATTTATTTCAGTAACTTTGTGTGTGTGCAGGAGTGTGCGCAAACACATAAGGGTATGAAATAGAATCACACAGATGGGAAAACATGTTAAACTTTACGTGACAGCATCACTTTGAGCTTTTTGTTAAGGGGAAATGTGTGTCTTCTTCATCGTGGAAAGTCATCTTGATGCAGAATTATAGGCTACATGCACAAAAAGAATCTCTTCTTTGCTCTGATAGTAGTTCAGTCAGGACCACTTTAGTCAAAGAAGTTTTTATTTCTCTGTGCAGTAGTTATATTTGGTGGGATGGCTCTGTTCTGGGACCTCCTTGGCCTTCCACATGCATACGGGGAAAGCCTCAGGCAGGGAGAGCCGCAGCAGAGACCACCTTAGGGTACAGAACAGAGTAGGCATCAATGGCAGCCGACAAGACATTGATGAAGACAGACACAGCAGGAAAAGGAGGGGTTGGGGGTTGAGGCGGGTTGCAAAGTGGCTTGCAAGGGAGGCGGCGAGGCTGGGCAGGCTAAAGCAGCTTAAATAGGGCACCCATCATGATATTTGCCAGTGAAAGAAGTAAATCAGTTGAGCCGTCAGCAGATGTTGGTTCTCATTCTGCAATCAGCTGATGTGCTGGGATTGTGGCTTGAGCTTGACTTTGTGGCCTGAATGATACATCACTTTGCACAATTAGCAGTAGTCTAATAGCAGCAACAGTGTGGCATAGATGTTGTTTTTGCATTCAGACTTAAATTTAAAAAGGGAACTATCCATCCATTATCTATACACCACTTAATCCTCACGAGGGTCATGGGGGGGCTGGAGTCTATCCCAGCTGACTCAGGGTGAAGGCAGGGGACACCCTGGACAGGTCACCAGTCTATCACAGGGCCACACTAAAAGACAGACAACCAAGCACACTCACATTCACACCTACGGACAATTTAGAATCACCAATTAACCTCAACATGTTTTGGGACGGTGTGGGAGAAAGCTGGAGAACCCGGAGAGAACCCACGCTGCACGAGGAGAACATGCAAACTCTACACAGAAAGACCCTAACCGGGATGCGAACTGGGGTTCTTCTAGCTGCAAGGCGACAGTGGTAACCACCGAGCCACCTTGTAGCCCCCAAGGGAAACATCCTCAGCACAAAGGACAAGGCCTAAACTATTTTCGCTTTAACCACTGTTCATAATAGTGTTAACGCTTCCAGATCCAAACACAAACGTAAAACTTTTGTCATGCAATGATAAATTAGTTTGTCTAATTCCTTGTAATTAAGTTCGCAACTGCTAGTAAAGCTTCATGCTTTGTGTGGGTGGCGACCAGCCTAGTGAGTAGCAACAGTGTGCATCTCGCTATACAGTAAAAACGATGCATCCTGTTTGCTTTTTTAACCACTGTGATGTGTTCAGAACCTGTCTACCTGTGGCAAATCAAAAGGATCACATATAGTTTACTCCTAAATGTTCTACAATTTGCACTGCTAGATAGATTATGACTACAGTACAATACATGACAGCCCTCTTGGAGTTCATCGAACAGCACTTAAAGAGACACTGAGAGCATGAAGAGAATGATTCTCTGGTCTGATGAGAAAGAAGTTTACCTTTTTGGGTGGAAGTCCAAGTAGTTTGTATGGCAAACAGCCTCATCATCTGGCTAATACCGTCTCTGCACTGAAGCATGGCGGTGGCAGCAGCATCCTATGTGGCACTGTGCACAGTTGAAGGGGGAATGAAAGCAGCCAAATCCAGACCGGGCTTGTAGAATGTGGTTTAGTACATTTAAAAAAACAAACAAAAGAAAAACCTTACAACATTTTTTTACTTTGTCATCAGTGGTTATTAGGTGGACATTGTTGGCCAAAAATTATTACAAATGACGTGTACAACACAAAGCATGCAAAAGAAAGGGGGTCTGAAGTCCGTCTGAATGTGATTTTTGAGAGACAGGGTTGTGTGTTTACAGTTGTCCTCAGACTAAACAAATTGTGTAAAAGTGTAAAAACACTTTCAAATTAAGTTTAAAAATTCTTTCTTTCCACTGAATTGAACAAGATCTGTATTGTCAGCATAGTACTCTGTAATTCCAAAATGTTTTCTCTCCAACTTTGCATATTTTGTTCGCCATGTTAGGCATTTCTACATATTTACATTTCTACAACTTAAAAAGGGCAACAGGAGCAGATCAGTATGGAGATGCAGACGGGTTTGCCCACAGCTTTGCAGAGTTTCATAAATATTCATGGTAACCTCATGAGTTGAACAGCATTGCATTACAGTATCCCTGCACCGTCATCAACTATTCAGCTTTTTTTTTGAGAACGTTATTAACAGTTTATGTACATCATGATGTAACGGGATGCAATCTGAAAGCCTTTATGTAAATTGACCACAGATCACAACAGAAGTATGTTTTGTGCTGGTGTGACCGAGCGCAGTGGCAGAGACTTTGTAGTCTGGCCGTATACAATCTATAGGCATCATGATGAAACAACTGCTGCACTAGTTATTATAGGCATGTGGTGTAACAGAGCAGCAGATACATGGAGTGGCCGCTACTTCAAAAGTCCTTCATCGACCGCTGGAAGCTCCGAGCTGGCCTCTACTGGGAGGGTTTCTGCTGTTGTGGCCGATGTGTGAAGCTCTCCCACTTCAAGAGTAATCACACTGTGTGCCTACAGACATCATCTACCAACACTGCAGCACTGTGACATTTGATGGTCCTCACTGGTAATAGTCTCTCATAAATTCTTTTCATAACAAAGAAAAGGGTTAAATTAATCTCCCCTGGTTCACTAGAAAAACAGACAGTAATCCAATACTTATGTAAATTTGAGCTTAAATATGAAGGGAGAACATGGTTCCCAACTCCCAGCAGAACTTTGACTGTGTGATGAGTGTTTTGTTGTGAGAAAGAAGAGTCCTCCAACGTCGCTTTAACAAACAAACATCAACATATCCCACAAACAAGTGCACGCGTCGCATAAAGATGCGGCTTCAGAGCTGGCTCCGGGGACGGTGTTGCACGCTGCTAGTGTAGGCTCTTGTCAGCCTCGGAGTGAGAGCTTGGTTACTCCGGTTCCATTACCACCCTGGCGCCTCCATTCTCACTCCCTCTGACAGGCAGGAATGAAAGCTCTGGCACTCAGCGCTGCGGGGCCAGGCAGGGAAAGAGAGTGCAGCTCTGAGGTGGGGGCAGAGTGACAGCCGGCCGCTTGGAACACTGCAGGGGATCTGGAGTTGGGAATAAGGTGTACGTGTTAGTGAGAGAGAGAGAACGAGGCGCGGCGAGGTGCTGGGAAGGAGTGACGGAGAGCGCTTGTGGCCAGGAGCATGGCTGTACTGATAGCGTCTGTGTATGCAGTCTTTACGGTGCATGTTTTTGGCACGTTGCTACTGGAAAACCTGAGATTTATGTCCACAAAAAATAGGCAGAATGTCAAAAAAAATAGGGCACTGTAGAGAATCTCCTGAATTTTAAGAGAGTGCATGGATGGGTGCATAGGCTCCAGCCCCCCCGCAACCCTAGTGAGGATTAAGCAGTGTATAGATAATGGATGGATGGATGGATGGATGGATGGATGGATGGATGGATGGATAGGTGCTGGCTGCAGTTCATGCAGGAGACCTGAGTCCATATATAACATGAGAATTTAGGCGTTTGTGATATTGCTTTGTAACCTTTGTTCAGTTTACAATACAAAAAAATCTAAACAATTCATATGGTACAAACAGGATAGTGACTGAAAAGGTAAAGGCAGAAGCAAAATGCTGATCTATGCCTATCTTAAGTGCTTTTCATTTTAAGATACCCTCGCCAAAATAACACCAGAGACAAAAGAAAGAAAAAGAGGAAAAAAACAATAACAACTACGATAAGAAAGCACCAAATCATTTACATTTATAACATTCAAAAACAGCATTATAAACCATTCTTTTGAAGCTCAAGAGCAAATTACACAATCTTACCTTTATATTAGCATTATTCCATAATTTGACCCCAACAACAGAAATACATCTCCTTTTAATTTCTTTTTATTTTATTCTTGTACAGCGAACTTCTCTCTAATCATCATCATCATAACTCCTGTAATGAAAAAAAAACTTTTGAACACAGTGTGGGAGTAACTTTGCTTTGGCTCTATATAATATTTGCATTACTTTATAGTACACCAAGTCATTACATTTCATAGCATGAGATTTATAAACAGTGGATTTGTGTGATCCAATATCATTAAGTGTTTTCATGTGATGTCTCCAGAACAATCACAAAAATGTGGTGACTTGATGTGTGCAGATGTTGTGTTTTAGGGACATATATTGTAGGAAAAAGGAACAGAATTAGCAGACATTTTGTACATTCTACATACTTGCATACATTCTGCAGCATTTTGCAACTTGAAGCAAATCAGTTAGTTGGCTTATAAATATTTCAGACCCCTTCAGTTTATACATATTTTATTGGGTTCTAGATTTGATTTTAAATAGTTCGTCTCATCGGTGTAAACCCAATAACTGATACTGTGTTTTTTAGAAATGTTAGCAATTTTATTAAAAACATAAGGACTTAGGCAAATATAATATTACTTTGTAACCAATATCCAGTATTATTAACTGTTTTCATGGGTTGTTGCAGGTGTGAGAGATTTCATTATGAGCACAATCAACACTACTGAGATTATCAGATGAGGCGGCCTGTTCGTGCTCCATTTGTGGGTAATTTCTACTCACAGATGTGTTTCAAAAGAATTTCCCACAGTTTTCCATCTGACAGATTTTAGAGGTAAAACAAAATGTAAAACGTCTAACAGCTTTCAGGAGTCAAATTAGGAAGGCAGAGACAAATAGAGGATATGTCTGAGGAAATAGTTAAATTCCATCCATCATCTATACACCGCTTAATCCTCACAAGGGTCATGAGGGGCTGGAGAAGGCAGGGGACACCCTGGACAGGTCACCAGTCTATCACAGGGCTACACTTAGAGACAGACAACCAAGCACACTCACATTCACACCTACGGACAATTTAGAATCACCAATTAACCTCAACATGTTTTTGGACTGTGTGGGAGGAAGCCGGAGAACCCGGAGAGAACCCACGCTGCACGGGGAGAACATGCAAACC
The DNA here is from genome assembly GCF_000690725.1 of Stegastes partitus. Taxonomy (NCBI): domain Eukaryota; kingdom Metazoa; phylum Chordata; class Actinopteri; family Pomacentridae; genus Stegastes; species Stegastes partitus. Next base: position 189,997 of record NW_007579022.1, read on the forward strand.
GGCAACCTTCTTGCTGTGAGGCAACAGTGCTAACCACTGATCCACCTTGCAGCAAATACTTAAATTGTTAATCAAAAATAATTTTTCAATTTGGTAAATTTTGTATTCACAGTTTATTTTATGCTTCAAGCAGTCAGTGGCTAATATGAGAAGGGGTCAAGGAGTTATTATAGACTATAATTCAGACTGGATATCTTAGAATACTTTGGCCTAGCAGTACTACTAATCTAATATTATTATCTATTCAGTGTAATCAATGTTTGGTTTATCATATATATTGATACAGTTTTTGTTCATTACCTTCTCCGTCCATCTTCTGCAGCTTGATGCATTTAGAGGCTTTCCAGTGCTTTTTTCCAGTTTCTTCCACCCACTCTTTTCGTGTCTTCCCTCTGTGCTGTTTACTGAAGGATCCTCCAGATACCTCCTCAGTTTCTCACTTTATTTACCAATATGCAACGAGTGAAAACTTAAAAGCCAACCACTAATAATAATAATAATAATTAGATCAATTAAGAATGTGCAGCACTGCAGACGTTGCTGTGGCTTGCTCTACTGTGCAAACATTTGAATAATACATTTAAATGATTAAAAAATTGAAGAAGACCCAATTATTGGCAGAGGTCTGATGTAATAAAAGTCATATGAAGGTCTAAGCATAAGACTAAGAGAGAGAATATCAATAGAAATGGTTGTTGTTACTTAAGTAGACCCCGACACTGAGTATTGTTTGTGTTCACAGCTGACAGACTGTTAACAGGAGATTTAGTGTGTAAAACTGTTGTTTCAGTGTCCAGTGGCTTCAACTGTCAGAGTATTTATAAAACATCACTGTTCTTATCACTGACCTGGTGACACCGGCATTGAGCTTCAGCCTTTGTGGATTGAGTGGAAAAGTGGTGCAAACTTTTAGCAATCACTAACCTTGAAGTTACCTGTAAGTTAGTCTTCTAAGGATGTATATATGTGTGTATATGAAAATCACAGCTGAAGGAGAACTTCAACTTCAAAAAAAATATAGGAAAATTGTACAGCTATATAAAGAGGCCACTTTACACAGAGAAGTAGCCACTGCAGAGAAAAGTGGGCTTATATCAATTACACAGCATGTGATCCCACCGGGAATTATAGCCACTCTCTTGAATACTAAAGAGGATTTAAAAATAAGAATACAAAAGAAGCATGTACACAGTGCTACGGGAAAGAGATGAAAACTTTTCTTAGATATATATATATAGAAATAAGAAGAGAGGCTCATAAAAAGTAGTAAGACTGTAAGTAGTAAAACTAACTATGTTGTGAATTTTAGTAGTTTTTATATTTATAGAACTACTGAAAGTCTTACCATGTTATTAACATAAATGTACCAAAACCAAAGAACATCCTGAGCTCTAAATCACATATATTATTCAATAACTAAAGCTCTATCTATCAAAACATAAAGGATTTATATATTATGTATAATTTACTCCCACAGTCATTACTTATTAAGATATTATCTTTTTGTGTAACTCGGTGAAGTAAAGCTTTGTTAAGTAATTCTTAGTTATCCTTTGTATTGCAGAGCATAAATTCCTAGCAGTTGAATTTGATGAATGAAAGGACCTTCTAGTTGTCAGAGCAAAGGCTAAATAAATAATAAATGAGTTAAAGATAAGAAGAAACGGTGTGTAAATTACATGACGGAGATGTTCACTGTCACCGTCACATTTTAAAAGAGGAACAAACCTGCAACACGGAGCGGTGCCTTGTGTTTATATCCAGAGAGGTGCTGCGGAGTCGCCTGCGGTACCAGTCACCAGTGTAGCAGCAGAGTACAGCACATGTTTTCATCTCACATCAGCCTCATCTGTTAGTAAAAGGTTAGCTGTCCCCTGGTTAGCAGAAAGAGTGACGTGTGAGACTGTGAGCGTCTGTAAGGCCTGGGGATGCTGGCATGTGGTCAAGTCAGTCAACCTGTTTCCATCAACGTGATAATCAATAGTGTCAGAAACGTCTCTGATATCCTCCACGCTCTGTGCTGTCGCACACAGTCACCCTGACAGCCATATTGTTATGTGACCGGCAGCAATGTCGGCCAGCGGTTCATAGTGTCTCCATTATCAGTGAGCTGCAGTAACACGGGAAAGGTCACAAAAACACACCTGCAAGACGTGTAACCAGTTATTTCCTACATGTCCGTCAAGAACACATTATCTCACGTTTCGGCTGATTCGAAGCAGCAGTAATCCTTTAAGTTAATAGCTTTTCATAATGACTCTTGTTTGTAAGCGAACCTTCCTCCCCGCCCGAATTCAAAATGCGCTCTCTGTTTCCTGAATCTTGACCAAGCTGACAGCTTAAATTTATCCCAGCGCGATGCTGATGAATGTTGTTTAACTTCAGAGGAGTCATAATATCCCTCACTGATTTATGATGTTCGTCGCATTCAAGGAGTGTGTTGTGATGAAGTGCTGCAATTTACCTTTTGTTGCACTAACTTTCACTCAGCCTGTCTCATCTGCTGCTACTTCAGTCAGTGATTTCCTGCTTTGAGCTCCGATGACTTTCAACAAGCCGCAGAGAATAAGTGTGTCTCAACTTGTTGCTTTGAGCGTGACTTTGGAGAGTTTTTACATTTTCTCAGCTCTTGAAGTCAAGTTTAGCGAATCGCATCTTCTTTCTAATTACAATACTTTAATGTGATTTTACTTGTTTGATTTATGCGTCACAATTGGTATCTCATCTTCTTCACTTCAAGTCTCCGGCATGATTGTTGAACATTAGGTGTGAAATAGTGAGCAGCGAGGTCATGGCCTTTAGATCCAGAGCAGCTATTAAAGGGAATTGATTTTGTGCTGAATAGATTCCAACATTCTCACAATGATAATGCTCATATGCTAATGGTCAGCAGACATGTTTATCATCTTGGTTAGCATCGTAACAACTTAACAGCACTGAACACATGGTAACGACATAAACGTTAGTCAGAAAGCAAAAACCTTGGACTGATTACACCTCATCTTGAGGGAGATATACGTACATGTATACCTGAGCTGGTATAATAGGGTGTGCTGATAAATCATTTACAAGGAACTATCAGATGGTGAATTATACATTTACAAGCCCTTACAAGACATTAAATAGCATTAGAATAATAATCCATTTAGTTTGTAGGACATTTAATAACGAACAATGATTCCTTCATGTGAAACTGATCCGTTAGGATGTCAAAGCAACATTTACACATATAGTTTAAAAAGATAATAAAAATTGTTGGATCACATGTAGTAAGAGGGCTGCAGGGTGGCGCAGTTGGTAGCACTGTTGCCTCGCAGCAAGAAGGTCGCCGGTTCGCATCCCGGTGGGGGCACCCGAATCTTTCTGTTTGGAGTTTGCATGTTCTCCCCGTGCAGCGTGGGTTCTCTCCAGGTTCTATGGCTTCCTCCCACACAGTCCAAAAACATGTTGAGGTTAATTGGTGATTCTAAATTGTCCGTAGGTGTGAATGTGAGTGTGCTTGGTTGTCTGTCTCTAAGTGTAGCCCTGTGATAGACTGGTGACCTGTCCAGGGTGTCCCCTGCCTTCACCCTAAGTCGGCTGGGATAGACTCCAGCCCCCCCGCGACCCTAATGAGAATTAAGCGGTGTATAGATAATGGATGGATGGATGGACATGTAGTAAGATTATGAACAAATTCATTTCCTCTGCAGGTCATTCCGTGTCAGCTGACCATCTTAGAATCTGTCGAAACTTTGTAGGAATCATCTTTGGCATCTGAAATCTGAAATTCCAACATTTGCATAATTTACTCAACAGAAATTTTCAGTAAATGTCTTACGAGTTTGAAACTGAAGGAGATGTCACTTGTAGATGTTCGTATCTCTTGAAGTACATGTCTTTCAGAAGTTTCTGGTGAATAGAGAGAATGCAGCAAATTCTGGCAAACAAGACAAAAATCTTTGCTTAAGACCTCCCAAATTCAGCATTTGTTCAAAAATAAAGTGGATTTTCAAGAAAAATTGAAAAATATATCCCTAATACATAAGACCTATGTGATTTTATTGTAAGAATAACATCTGAACATGAACGTCTGGACAAAATTTCATCATTTCCTATTCATGAGTTGTTGACATATTTTGACACCAACCACCAATCTGCCAGCGTCTGTCAGCCACGCTGCTGCTGCTGCTGTGGTTCAGAAAAACAACGACACAAACCCATTACAATGTCAATATCTGTTTTCTGCCTCCAAGTCTTCCCTCAAATTTTCTGACAAAACTGTTTGTGCCATGAAGAGGTTTAAAGTAATTAAGCACAGCTCCAGAATAATTGTTATGTTCAGGGCAGCAAAATGCAAACAATGTGTGAGCGTTTCCATCTGTTACCTGTCAAACACGTGGGTTCATTACAGGCAAGATTTCTGTGTTTGTGTTAATAGAGCGAAGATTAATATATCATGATATATAGATTAATTAGAAAGCTGACTGAAAACACCATATGTTCTTGGTTTGCTAGCATTACTGCGATGCATGTGGCTGATGTGCACCTCTGATGCACAAATAAGTGGGGAAGACGAGTTTCTGACTGGGATGGTCGTGCTGCGTGAGCCTTTCTCTAATTATTTGGTAAGAAAGGTCTTGTCGATGGCAGAGAAAGGATTTTGAAAATAATGATCTGGTCGGATAAAACCAAACTGAGTTCATTTACATTTATTCAGGACTAATTTGCCATCTTCCTGTCTTTCATTCTTCTGTTTGCCCTTTTGAAAAAAGACTAATCATTTAAACAGAGCAGATTTACTGGATCAGAGACACAGCAGGTATTAGACATGATATGATGTACGAGGTGTGTCAGAGAAGTTTCAGGACTGGTGTCACAAAAGATATATTTCAAACCCAAACTACAAGTTTTCCCCTCCGAAGTAATCCTCCTGGAGTCTAACACACTTCCCCAGCCTTCTCTTCACGCCGTCATGCACTCCTGGAAGGATTCTTCCAGGATCCTCTGCAGCTCTGTCATCACAGCCATCTTGATGTCGTCCACGTCTTCCAAACGGGTCCCCTTGATGACCTCCTTGAGCTTGGGGAAGAGGAAAAAAATCCCACGGAGCCAGGTGGGGTGAGTAGGGAGGTTGCTCCAGCACAGAGATGTTCTTCTCAGCCAGGATCTGTGGGATGCTCAGGGCATTGTGAGCAGGCACGTTGTCATGGTGAAGCAGCCACGACTTGTCCTGCCACAACTCTCACCTCTTCTGGCGCACTGAACGAAGCAAACGCTGCAGGATCTCTTAGTAGACGTGCTGGTTGATCACCTGAAGGAGAGAACTCCTAGTTTGTAGTTTGGGTTTGAAATATATCTTTTGTGACACCAGTCCTGGAACTTTGCTGACACACCTCGTAGCATCTTGTCTGCAGAGATGCACAAAGACTGTTTTGCCTTGTTGTACAGTGTGTGATGCATGTGTGCTCATTTTTAGCACATTCACATGTGACATCTTATTAAAACCATGTTGTTGTCACTGAAAACCTTAAAACTAAAATCGCATGTTCAACCTAAAGCATTTCACAAGACATTTAGTAACTTCTTGGTGAAGTTGTTTGTTCTTGCTGGTGTGCAGTGAAAATGCATCAGCCCATTGAATGGGCATCATCGGTAGTTGGTGCTTCCCTAGATCTGGCTAGTAGGTGCCTTCCTCCACCAACTAGTATCATCCACACCCCACTACCACCTCATTAAAAACGGTGGTGATGACTCAGACCGGACACTGTTTGCTGAAATATCATTAAAATCCATATCCAGAGGTGAAGGAGTAGGTGTTGTCCTAAGTTAATTGCTGAACTCCAGTAGACTGAGGTTGGTGTTCTGGTATTTTTAGACTTTCCTTTTACTGTTGTATTTCACTGTGTTAGGATTGGGCACCAGAGGTACTTAGTTAGGGTAAGGTTTAGATGCTGTCGCAGTGGACCAGCATTCCATCCTCAGTCATGATACTGGACTGGAGGACACCATTGGTGAGATGTTACACGTACTTATTAGCTCGAATGCAACAATTTGCCTATTTGAATCTGGGTCGTGTTCTACGTGCCTGAATATGTGCAGTTCTGTCAAACCTCTTTCTCCCTGATGCTGCAGGTATTTCATAAAGAGGAAAGACTCGTTCAAACTAAACTTCAGTTTATAGGAAGGTTTTGCCAAAACAAATACTCATCAATCTGAGCTGTAGTCTCTCTTTCCATCATTGTAAAGTTTTATTTTTATAGACATTTCAGTTTGTCGCCCAATAGATGTGAAATCGTAGAGCCAGAGTAAGGGATGATAGGTGTTTTGTGATTTTGGCACATGAATGTTGTTGTGTTTTGTTGCTATCTGTGATGTTTTTGGACCAATATTGGAGCTGAAATGCAGACAAAGCATTTCCCCAAATCACTGCACACAACTGAAGGTACATTGCTTAAGCGTCTGCTCTTCAGAAGATGAATGTGAAAACAGCTCCATGGTGTCAAACTCTGCACACACATTGCACTGCATAATAAAGGTCAAATATTCAGGTCAGGGAATAGAAGAAAAACAGAAGGAGACTTATAGACTGCTTTGGCCACTAACATACTACACCTTGCTATTGATAACAAATCAAATGGCCAAAACAACAATGCATCAGGACATTCCAACTTCATGAGCCTGCCTGTCATATCAACTGATTCTATACTCTGACAATACATCCCATTACATTTCCAAAACGGATGCCAACAGAAAGCTCAAGTCTCAAATTTCTACTCCAGAACCATAAGAGAAGTGAACTCTGCCAAACAATAACTGTCTGGACCTGAGTGTCTATCTGCAATTTAATAGAATTAGATCTACCCACTTACAACTGCACCTTCAATGTACTTTTTGCATTATTTAAAGTCATTTTCTCATTTGTTCAGCAATGTGCACTCTCCCTAAGTGCAACATCGGTAACACCACTGTTTTTATAGTTCTTACAACAACAGGCTATAGCACTGTTTTCATTGGCTGCTCTTATAAAGAACATTTTTCTACTTTTTTCTGCTAGATTTTTAGATTTTCTGATTTTAAACAAACTGACACCATTGCTCCTCAATTTCGTTGTACATTGGGCAACGACAATAAAGGGAATTGTTTTATATTGTATTCTGTTCAAGTCTCAGACCTCTAATGATATCCAAAAACAAATCAAACTTCATCAGTGGGCCATGCTATGACACTGCATGTTTCTTCACTGCCATCAGAATGGACAACGTTGTTTACTTTGAAGCCAATCTACAGACACGATCTTGCTTCTGTAAACACTAACCAAGGAAATAAATCCACAACTAACGGTAGTTCCCGACAGATGGAGAAGTTACTGCTTTTTTGTTTTAGGACTCCAAAGTGTGCACCATTAGATTTATACTTTAAACTCGCTTTGTAAAGTTTTCTACTCGATCACATCAATGAAATACTCACTTTATGATATTTTATGCTGTGCCAAAGTTATACGAAGTATTGCACATTTGTGAAGTACAATAGAGAGCCTGCCAGTCGTGGAGAGTCTTACATCTTCCTTCTTGTATTTGCACTCTTCAGACTCATTAAAATGTCATATCTAACTCTTGACATTTAAAACACAAATACTGTCAGAAGCTGGAAGTAGGTTTTTTTTTTTCTGATCTGACTCACACAACCTGTTCAACAGATAGAAAAACATATTTAGTGAAAAAGAAGATTCTGCACCCCATTAAGTGTATTTTTGGCCAACTGTTTTTCCTGAAATCATCAATGCTTTTCAAGGGCAATTCCTCCCCCAAGTGAGTGTGGCCATTATCACAAAAAAAAACATTATTTTGCAGTCTACAGCCTCCCAGTCTTAGTGCAAGTTGTAATTGTTGGTAAATATTTCCAGTCAGTCTCTGTGGCCGGTCCCACTCAGGATTCCTCACACGAATGCTGCTATCAACATTTTTCATGATGACTTCTCACAGAGAAAGGAGAGATAAGGCTTCAGTATTTCTCCTGTTCGTTTATCAGGCCGAAGCGACATCCTCCCCCCCTCTCTCCTCACCCACAGAGGAAGTGAGAGGTGGGGGGAGACAGAGTCAATAGCATCTGTAGGTTGCTTCACTGTGGTGTTGCTAATTAGTTAATCCTGATGGTTGTCATTAATCTGCTACTGGCATCATTTACAGTCGGCATGCTGCATTGCTCCATACGTAGCTGGGAAGTGGATGTGGGCTGAACTACACCCTCTACACTCTAAATGCAAATTTCCCAAAGGAAAGATATGCACAGAGCCACTGATCACATTTGTGTGGTGTTTGGCTTTTTTTTTTTTTTTCTTTTGCATGGCTGTGGAGCTCATCGTGTTTTCCTCCTTTTTTTTATCGTCATGCTATGTAGTGCGGTCAGAAAGTATTAGGACGGTGACACATTTTTCATTGTTTTGGCTCTGGCACTATGGCTTTCAAATTAAACAGTGACTATGAGCCTAAAGTGCTGACTCTCCACTTTAATTTGAGGGTGTTTACATCCACACGAGATGAACAGTCTATTTTATGCACCGGAGCCCAGTTTTAGGGAGAGGAAAGTAATTGAACCACTTAACGTAAACATAAAAGCATCGCATTTAATATTTGGTGTCAAATCATTTTCATTCAGTGGCTTTCTCAGGTCTGTGACTCACAGACACTTGTGCTGTGCTGCCCATTTCCATACCGCATGCAAATTGTGTAAAAACATGTTCTTTACTACAAACTAACAAACAAGACGTCCTCATCCTCACCGTTTCATGCTAAAAGGGAAATATTAGAGTACTTGTGGCGTTAATGAAAACGCAATCATCTCTCTGTAGCTACCACTGGCAATTTATTGTAATTTTCATGACCTTTCAAACAGCAGTTCAATCCACACAAGATCCATTAGTAGCTGCTCTAAGGGTTTGATTTGATCTGATGGTGACGGGACGACAGCAGGGTGACTGGATGAGTCAACTAATTAATGAACTTTAACATGCATGACCGTCGTTCATTTCCTGTTTGAAACTGAAATTCTTATTATAACCCAAACTCTGATCATTTCGAAAACTTCACCAGGATGATTTTGTGCTTAAACCAGCCAGAGGTGAGACACATCTGTGTTAGAAACCTATTAAAACCCACCATCGCCCAGATGTTTGATTAGATTGCGCAGTTTGGAGAGCAGGTCAACACTGGCCACTCCTGAGCAGTGTTAACAATGTAGTGTTGTTGGGGTGTTAGCAGCAGTGTTTAAGATGAGGCTTTTTGTCAGTGAAACATTCTCGCGGATATCCAGATCCAAGGTTTTCCAGTAGAACATTGTGACAAGATTATCAATGGTGTGTTTATGGTGTGTTTCTACCACCAGCACTAACTAGGAATCCACAACTTGTATTGTCTTTTTGGTTGGTTTGCACATTAACACACTAAAAAAAAAAAACATGTTTTCTTAAATGTGCTGGCTTCCTCTTTTAAGCATGTTTAATTTAGTCATTTTTCTGCATTAACTTACTGCATAACGTACTCAAAACCTGCCTGGAACATGTGCGCCACATGAGTTGGCATGCAGTTACAGCATCTTTCTGTCACAAGCTCAGTTCTTTAGGCCAAGGTATAGACACGGCCTGAATAATCCATGATCTGCACCGGCAATAAAGCTTTCATCAATATTTTCAGATGTTGCACACTTTAAACATGAGTAAATATGGCAGCAATGCTGAGATCACAGCAGAGAAAGCAGCCGTGGTGACAAGCTCTATTGGTTTTCTTTAAAACTTTCTGCTGTTGTTGTTTGTTCAGAGTCTGCTGCTGACCTCGCGTCACCCCCTGATATACCGTAGTTTCCCCCAGTGTTAATGTCCTAATTGCCTCTTGTGCACACCATTAATTTCCAAGGAAGCGATAAGTGCTCTGAAGGAATGCTGAATACACTTGGGAGCCATCGTATGCACACAAACACAGAGGGGGAAAAAGTACATTGCCGGAATTCTTAGGGAGGTAAAACATTCGAAGTATCTAAATAAGCGATGACCGAACTAATTCAAGTCATCAGAATCCTATGCTCTTTGAACAGTGTGCCAAGACTTGGAAAAACCAAGCCTGAGGGATGGTACTGAATTTAAGAGAGAGCATAAGTCTTTTAGACTCAAGGTCTGTTTGTTGTTTGTTATTTTGGGCTTGAGGCACATGTTGGCACAAGGCACGAAATGTAGTGGCCAGCTGGTGAACTGGTGTTTTCCAGAGGCTTAATTCCTCGACTGCATCGATTTGGTATCCTGCGTGAACGGTGGGAGGAGAAGCGCATTAGAGGGTGTGTGCTGCGATCTTGGTGCCAAGTATGGATGGCTGCTTTTTGTGCAGTTCATCTGTCACCTGCTCGAAGCGGGTCAGCTGTCTGGTGCTCTTTTGCTCCACTGTTTTCGTCGTTTCATTCGGTGAAAGCACAGCCACAAACTCTCCCTGAAATCACACAATCCCCTTTTATTCATCTTTTGTATGTGTTTCTGTTTCTATTTTAACTTTTTCAGCAATGAGGTGACACGTTGTTGATGTGTTATGGCAAAAATTAATTGGTGATTTTTACAGGTGCAGTACTCGGTAAGCAGACAGCCTGCACTCTGGTGAGTCTCTTCATATCCATCGAAAGGCAGCAGGGATGTGTATCTGCAGGGATCCATCTGCAGAGACGTTGTCAAGCCACAGTTACACACATCAGATGTCCTGGTTACATTTTGCGCATCAGCCCAAACCTCTGTGCACATCAAACTTCTTATTTTGATTAATTAATCAGCCGTTCCCACCGTAAATCGACAGGCAATCCACAGCCAAAACTTCTCCCTCCAGCTAATAACGTCCTCAGGACTGTCTTTGCCTGTCACTTCTCCCCTGGTGTCTCCATCCAAAACACCAGGTAACCAAGGAAACAGCAGAGCGCTCCATCCTCTTTTGAACAAGTCAGAGTGACACCTTGGAATTGCGTATTTTTAATTATATCACAGTTTGTTGTGTCACCGCATGTGTCCCATTTCATAATAGTGTCCTTTTAATAATCTTGATTCGTTTTTGGATCGTACCAGGATCACATTTATGGCACAACACGAAGTCGAGCCGACAACTCGTTTATTTTTCTCTCGTTTCTTTTAACCAGACTGTCAGCTATCATTTTCCGAAATAAAACTGCAACAACTAGACTGACTCAAATATTTAAAACCGTTCAGAAACACCTATAAGCCTTTTTAATTCCACTGTTGTTATGGCACAACAGAGGTATTTAAGATGATGATGATAGCAGACAATAGCAGACTTTCCATCTAATATAACTCGAAGGCACAGAAGAAATGACGGCTGTAGGATCTTCATTAGGTCAAAAAAGTATTCAAAACTGAATCCAACTTGAAAGAAACATCATATGCACTTATATAGTGCTGTATATATGAGCTGCTGTATTCATATTTTGAAACTCTTTCCATCTGAGACACCAACAAGAGTCCTCTGAGAAAAACTCTCCACAGGATTCCCAAACTGTCAGTGCACCATGACAGGGAAAGAAATGTGTTTTTTTTTAAAGAGCATGAAAGATGGTGATTGTAATTGGCAATGATTGCCACCAGCTCTGTGATAATGGATTCTATCAGATCCCACCGACTTCCAAGTGTACCGCAGGTGTGCCAGGTGCTGGCCTCATAAATACCAAAATGCACGTGGCACACCTTTGGCACAGTCGGTAAGGTGGATTTGATTGAGCTCCGTGCCACATCGTTGGGTTCACAAAAACACGGCCTTTAGATTTACTGCGTTGGATTCCTCCTCCTCAGTGTTTTGCTGTCTGTGACACTGTGCCAGGCTTGTAATGCAGCCATCTTCATCCTTTGCTTACTTCTGCTCGAAGCACACGCTCAAGTAGAGGTTAGGTGACTTACTGGGCAAATCAAGAATGTTATGCTATTTGGCTATTTACTGTAAAAACTGTTTGTTTTGCTTCCATATTTCAGACCATCGTCCTATTTAGGCCTATGAGTAATATCTCCAAACCCTTAATGGTGAAAGTCAACAATTTTCCCTCAAATGATGCTGGAGCAGAGCTGCAGCAATAAAAAAAATCAATTTCTGTAACACTTACTGAGGACGGACAAAAATCAGATGCCAAGCAAATATTTTAATGTATATTTCTCTCCCCTTCATCAAATTAAGATGCAATAATAGAACGACAGGAGGCAGTTGTGTTGAAATATTTGCAGAACTTACGGGCGGACTTTGGCTTGGCATTACCAATTTGCTACCAGCTGGTGTAGACACAGCGTCTACGTGGTGCGGACCTCGTCAGCACTGATGACAGTCAGGGCTGACAAGTTCCCCCCGAATCAGCCGAAAAGTTTCACAGCATCTGTGACTTGCTCTGTCTGCAAAGAATTTGTCATGGGTGATTGCTTTAGTGGTGGCATTAGCAGACATCCCTGCCCTCCCTCCCCCCCCGATGGCACTATAAGCTTCCTTTGATGCAAATATTCTCTGAACACATGAAGGAAATCCATTTTCTCTCACACAGACCCCATACTGACACATCTCGGAAAACTAGAGAGACTCTCTCTTCCCAGGAGAGCCGGTGTTCAGGAGGCAGAGGAGAATAGACAGGCATGACCTTCTTCCTCAGCTCTGCCTTGCTGTAGCCTGGGGATCCTGTCAACATAAACTGTTACAAAGACATTGGTAGCTTCAATCCAACTTTGTATTTTTGTCACCACACCGAAAAAATATGCACATCAGTGGGAGGTTACCGAAGCCGTTATTGAAAGTTGATTCTGGCTACTCCTTCAAAACCCTGTAATCCTCAAATCCTCCAGAAAATGTATCTCTAAATGGTAGGTTAACTGTAGCTGCCAGGTTGATGAACCACCCTTGAAAGAGAGATGCTGTATTTTACAAGCTAATATTGCTGAGTGTTTGAGATTTGACTCAAATGCTTGAAAAAACAAAGTAAATACTTGTCAGATTGGATTTTAGAGCTAGTTTAAAGAAGAGTAATAGTCCTGACAGCTGTGTTTGGCAAAAGATTTCTTTCCTTAATCACAGACACTCGACTTGTGTTTGGTAGCTGACTTCCACAATAAGTGAGACTGACATTTAATTTGTATAATAAACATTAAAAGAATCATTTCATATTTTAAGTCAGCAGCCATTTTCCCATGCAAAACAGTCAGCTCCAACAAGCATTTAAGAAAGAAAAGAATGCAACAATCAAAACTAATTATTTTCACAGAGATGAATTCAAAAGCAAATTCAACTTAAAAGTGACATAATTGGCTCTTGGTGGTATTTAAGCTGCTGTATCCTAATTTAGAAATTCTGTACATTCAGGACAACAGGTTTCCTCTGAGAAAAACTCTCCCCAACTGTCAGTCCATCGTTAGAGTGAAGAGAGTAAGTGTTTAAAGGACGACAGTAGTGACTGAACACAGCGAACATAATGGGCAATTATGCTTATTAGCTTTCTTGCTAAGAGTTAGATAAGAAGATTGCTCCTATCATTATGCTAAACGTGAACCTGCAACTGATTAGTTTAACTCAAAGAAGCTAAGCAGAGAGAAAAAGCATGGCTCTGTCCAAAAGTAATAAAGCCAGCACATTTAAAACTCATTTTGAACAGTTTAAATTATAAAATGGGATAGTTTTTCTCCTTTTTTAGTAATGGAAAATATAAGCAAATCAGCTGCTGGCTTCATATTTAGTGTACAGATGTGAGAATGGTATTGATCTCATTACATAACTCAACAGAGAAAGTTAACAAAAAGTAGCATTTGGGTGGAACAAACCTGTAAAACTACACTGATAAGCCACAATATTAAAACCAGGTGATGGGTGACTTGAATAATATTGATCATCTCTATACAAGACAATATCCTGCTGGGAAACCTTAATTCCTGACATTCCTGTGGATGTTACTTTGACTTGTACCACCCAATTAATCATTCTTGCAGACCGAGCACACCCCCTCATGACAACAGCACTCCAGCGGGACAATGTTCATCTTCAAACACTGCTCAAGTACAGCTTGAAGCTCATGAAAATGAGTCCAAGGCAGTCTCATATGCCTCCAAACGCTCCAATTCTCCATCTGATTTAGCATCTATGGGATGTGCCAGAACAAGCCAGAACCATGGAGATTCCACCCCCACAGGACCCAAAGGATTGGCTGCCAACGTCTCAGCGCCAGACACCACAGGACACCCCCAGAGGTCCTCCATGCTCCGATGGCTCAGAGTCATTTTGACAGAACGAGGAGGATCTACACACTGGTTTTAATGTTGTGGTCCATTGCTGTATCACTCCCGAAAGAGAAGTTCCTAGTATTTGGTTGAAAAATAGCTTTGCTTGTAATTTTGCATGTATCCAGTTTGCTAAGTTTCCTCTGAAAGAAAAATTGGGTCCCAGGACTCATGTTCCTAAACTGCTGCCTCTTTACGATACGATACGATACGATACGATACGATACGATACGATACGATACGAAACGAAATGAAACGATACGATGCGAAACGATACGATACGACACGACACGAAACGATACGATACGATACGATACGATACGATACGATACGATACGACACGATACGATACGACACGACACGACACGACACGATACAATACGATACGAAACGATACAATACGATGCGAAGTGATACGATACGATACAATACGATATGATACGGTATGGTATGGTACGGTACGGTACAATATGATATGATTTATTTGCACATTTAAAATACACATTACATAAAAGTAATAAGAAAACTAGTGATACAGTGCAGGAACAGGCAAAAAAAAAGCCCAAACAGGCTTATAACAAGCCTCCCCCTTTACCAAAACAAAAAAAAGAAAAAGATAATTTAGATCTTTAGAGAACAATAATAACAATAACATTGAT
>NW_007579023.1:0-21745 GCF_000690725.1 Stegastes partitus
AATGTGCTCTTTAACCAGCAGTAACTTGACTACACGTCTTAATTAAACCCTTTTCCATAATTGTGAGTTGTGATTCCAACATTTTAAATACAACTGTTTATAGAATCAGTCCTTCCTGTTCTTTTAAAAGCCTATCTCTGTATCAAAGGGATGTTTGTTTCTTCACTGAGCTTCTTATCAATTGGCTGCTGATTTACAGAAACAGATTCAAATTCAAATCCTCACATATCACTACTGTACAAGACTTTACCACAGGGGGCGACGGCTCTATGATGCCCGCTGATTGGCTACTAGAAACGCCACTCATCTTTTGCGACGCTCTCATTGGTCACAATTCCTACTTGTGACCGTGTGGCCCCGCCCCCCTCCGTTGCAGCTGTGAGACCCGCGGAAGTTGTTTTGCGGAGCCGAGGATGTCGCTAATTTGCGTGAAGCTGTGACAGACACGGTGACGATTTTGCGGGTGTTTGTCTTCGCGGTTCGACACTCTGTTGCAGGAGCAGAAAAACGGTAAGAACGCGGTTTGGGGGAGATTTAAACTAAACCCGCTCCAACGCGAGAAAAAGTCAAAGTTAGCCTGTTAGCTAGCTAGCATCGCTAATTAGCCACCGTCGGTGAGTTTAGCGTCAATAAAACTCTGCTGGCAGCGACTTGAAGTGCTGATTTCTAGATATCGTTATCGATTTATTCCTGTTTTTGTATTCTTATCGGTAGCTGTGTGTGATTTACACCTGCACTGTTTGGCTCGCTGTGCTCGGTGACTTTTCCTGCCTCTGACAGGTACTTTTATCGCCACTATGTTAATGTCATTTTAAAGCCAACAGCTACACAACAGCAAGCAGCTAAAACATAAAAACACTTCATGTGCAGAAGTTCGGGTTCTGATCACACGGAAGGTCCAGTCAGGTCCAGCAGCGTTTATATTTTAACCTGACAAGTTCACCATTTTCCGTTCATGTCAGAGTAAAAAAAAATATAGATTCTGTGTGGAAATAGTCTGATTTATAAGTAAGAGCTCAGTTTGTCCGTTTTATCTTACAGCTGGACTGTTTTGTCCTCTAGATTATTATTTATGACATTATATAGTAATTTGGGTGAGCAACCCTTTGTATTCAGACCCTTCTATTAAAGAAAAGGCAAAACTCACAACAGTCAGTCAAATAACTAGAAACTGATAAAAGTAATAATACATTTTTTTTTAAAATGCTAAATTATAATTTAGTGAAATAAGACGTTGCTTTTGAGCAATGTCATGATTTTCATAAAATTTTTATTTATTCTTACTTTTGTCAATTTCAACTTATTTCAGTGACTGAAGCAGTTTTTTCCTTCTTTAATGGGAGGATATGAACACATTAGACTGTATATTCATATTGTCACTGTGTTGTGTTGTTGTGTGATGTGTACATATGTATTTTATCTTTGAAATATAGATTTGATACACATTTGTATTTTATATATTCACATATATTTACCTATAATTACACTAATTGTTATCATATATTATACAGAATAATATTATTATTTTTATTATCACACAGTGCTGTTCTTCCTAGTAGTTTCCTGTTTTTTAATTGACGTGTTACTATTGTCTCCGTCTGTCGGTGTTGTTCTACTTTTAGAACCACAATTTCCCCGAGGTACCCCACCAAAGGGATCAATACAGTTCTATCTGATCTAATCTAATCAATATAGTGCAGGAGAAACAGCTCACCCATTAAAATCCCTGCGATGCAACACGCTAAATAAAAAACAAATAATAATCTCAGTGTTTCCCTGAGAAGCAGTGCTTTGTAGATGTCAGTATAGTTTTAAAAGTCTCTCGTCTTCCTTTCTTGTGAGGATGTACTTTGTGTTTTTAATGTTAACTTCTAGTTCACTTCTACTTTTATTCCCTCCCTTTCGTGTAAAGTTGAACCGTTATTGTTTAAATTTATTCGATGAATTCAAACTTGTGTTTTTTTACAATATTGCAAAGTGTTAACTGCAATACTTAAATTATTTTTGGTAAATTTACATACTTAATTAGGTTAGTCAGGTAAGTGTGTGTGATTATTTACACTGTAGAGTCTTAACTTTAATATTCAAGCTTGTTAAGTAAATTTAGCTTTATATTTTGTGTAATATTGTATGATCTTAACCATAACATTGGTGCTCTTTAAACAGCAGTAACTTGACTACACATCTTAATTAAACCTATTTCTGTAATTGTGAGTTATGATTCCAACATTTTAAAATAACATATAATATCTTTTAGTGTTATCAAAGTTAATATCATGGATTTTATTGTGTTTGTGTCTCATTTAAATGGTCTGGGAGAAAAAGTTTTCATACATAAAGTCTCCCAACACTATGAATGCATGCTAAATACATGCTAAATCTGATGCCTGTAGACGTGACAGACAAAAATTTACAAGTTATTTCCATTTGCACACTTAGAGCACACGTATATTGGTTATTGTGTGTTTCTCAAAGTAAAAAAAAAAAAGTCAGAGCAACAGCAAAAATGTGTGTTATAAGAATAAAATGAATCCATGTTAGAAGAAGCCGTCTGTATAAACATATTACAGTAATATTACTTTAAATTCTCTTCTCTGAGCGTTTTCTAAATGTAAAAGTGTTTTTATAGTGTTCTTCTCTGCTTGTCCTTTCATTGTTGACGTACCCGTCTACTGTTTCCCCCTTTAGTACCATTAGGTATTAATTATCACGGCTTTTGTTGGTATTTATGTATCAGAGGACAGTGATGTAAAACCACGTCTGCTGCCGGCAGACTTTATGAGAAACATTTGAGTCCAGGTCTGCTCGTCTCTGCTATTCCCGTGTGCTGTTGTCCTGCAGACGGAACATGCTGGAGTGCGGCATGTTGGACCGGGACCGACAGGCCCTGCGGAGGCGTTCGGCGGTTCTCTGCAAACAGCTGGTGGTGGACGAGCTGCTCATTCAGTCGCTGCTGGCCGACGACATCCTGACGGAGAGCATGGCGGAGGAGATCCTGGTACGTTGACCCGCGCTCTCTGAGCTGTCGGCGAGGTGGGAGCGGTTCTGGTCACCGTTCGGCCCGGCGGTTACACCTGGTTTACCCAGCTGAGAGTCCAACCGCCTTGTGACCTCTGTTGGCAAATTATCTGACCGATATCGTGATTTAATTTGATTTGCAGCACATTTAATGCGAACTTCTTAGTTTTTGATTTGATATCAGCTCATTGTTCATCCCTCATGTTGGGCATGTGATGGGACTAAACCGTTCTCCTTGCTCTTCAGTTTTCTGACTCGATCTCTTCTCCTGTAGGCGGATCAGACGTCTCAGAAACGCAGCTGGCGTCTGCTGCTGCTTTTGCCGAAGCGAGGACCTCGAGCCTTCAGCAGCTTCTGCTCGGCCCTCAGAGAAACCCAACAGCAGCATCTGTGCGACCTTCTGACCCAGTCGCCCGAGAGAGAGACGCAGGTCGATGTGAGTTAATAAACTGACCACACAGAGCTACAGGATACCAAACCTGTCTGCACAAAAACACATTCCTGTACACGTACGCTGCATTCCCAGATATGTTTTGAGGGCAACGTAATTTTGTTTTGAAGTAAATCTAATTTGTGACCTGTGGAAAAGTGCCCAGTTTGACCAGACTCTCATCCAGAAGAGCAGAGTTCACATCTCAGAAATAAACAAATTAGGAAAATGTCAAGCTTTGTTAGACGCTTTTACACGTTAGATGCTTGATGAAGGTTCGCCACCAGAATTACTTGGTTCCCGGTTTAGGGTTGGGTACAAACCTTTCACTGCACGTTTGAAGCATCTCCTCCATTTTCTGGGTTAACATGGAGCAACAGTGAAGCTGTAAAATACACAGTAAAGAACCTGCATTAGATAATAGGAACTGTATTAGATAAGGAAACTGTTTTCGCTCAGAAAATCAAATGCAGTCCCTGATAGAAAAACAAAGAGTCTGTGAGATGATACAAACAAACAGCATAAAAATATGTTTCCCTCAAAACATCACAGAGAAGCGGTTTGGTCGTGTAGGAGTCTAGTCTTGGGGAGACTTTTTAGACTGACTGCAGGTGTTGGACTGTTTCTCACAGAATATTGAGCCTGAGGAGGAACCAGAGGGAAAGTCAGGGCGGCTGGTCATGGAGAGACCAGAGAAGAAGAGGGAGGTGAGCTGATGGTTCCTCTGATCCCTGACAGGATCTTCACTGTCGGGTCATTCTGTGTTGCTGGACCATCTCAGGATCTCTTCAAACTTTGCAGCATTGAAACTTGGCACACCTCCCAAACTTCATCAGTCTGCCCATGATTCAAGATGTCCAACTTTAATTGGCCATAACTCTCATTTCTACTCATTTTATTTGCGATTTTCAAACAAATCCAGAATTTGAGAGGTCTTAAGCAAGAAATTGAGTCTCGATTTCCAGAATTCGCTGCATTCTCTCCGTTCACCAGAAATGTCTGGTGAACATCTCGTGAACAAGTGAAGACTCCAGGACGTATACGTCAAGAGATGTGGACGTCTCAAAGTGGCATCTGGCTCAGTTTCCAACCTACGAGAGATTTAGTGAAAATTTCCATTGAGTGGAAAGTTGAGAAAATGTTGGAATTTCAGCTAAAAAGTGGGCAGATGTCATATTCAGATGCCAAAGATCATTCCTACAGAGTTTAAACAGATTCTCACCTTGGCTAAGTTGACACACAGTGACCCTGTTTATGTCTCACATAAACGCTAACACAGAATAAAAACTAATGTCAGGAGAAGCAAAGTTGGGATCCAAAATTCCAAAGAAATCATCAAGAAATATTAACTTAGGTTCTGCTTATGGGTTTTAAGCACATTTCACTCACACTAGATTTAAATATACTGTGTTAAAAACAGCTTTTTATCATCATCTGGATATTTAAAATGGTTTCTGTGAGCTTTGTGCCACATGTAGAAAATACTTTTTTGTACAAATTGCCCCATTTTGACAATATCTCAGCATCTATTAAAGATACAGTTTGGAAAAACATGCCCATATTAAAACATTTATCACTCTGTTCTACCTGGAGGTCTCGTAATATTTTACTTTTTGTGGTAAAACTTGTTAAATTAAAAAGTTTTTCCACTGCTATTTCACAATTTTGTTTCTGGCCCACTTGCTGCCAGATTTTCACGTTTTGTTTATTTTATTTCATTTTTTAAAAACTAAATTAAATCATATTATTCAGGGAAACTAAGTGTTTGTTCACCTCGATAAACGGAGCTGGCAGCAGTGGAGAAAGTATTCAGAGTAAATCCAGAAAATTGTGATTGTTTTAGTTAAACGCTGTGTAATATATTTTACTGTGGAAGTAACTCAAACCTCCCGACCCTCAAACAATCGTTAAAATACAAACGCCCATCCCTGAGGAAACCTTTGTCCTACAGAATGTCTGTTAAAGTTGTTCACAGTTTGAGGAGAATGAATGTTGAGCTTCAGCTTGGTGGTGTTTTGTAGACGTCCTCAGTAGACAGAGAGGAGAACCGTGAGGTGAGCAGCTCCAGAGAAAGCAGAGAAACAGGCAACACACAGAATGCATCGTGTTTTACATCCAGACGCTCTGCGGAGGAAACCAGCAGCTGACAGGATGATAGTTAATTTGGGAATACAGATGTCACATCAACAGCAGCTTTATCTGCCCGGCTGTGTTCAGCAGCTTCTGTCTTTCTGATTTCAGAGGTCCGTGGACTCCTCTCTTCCACTTCCAACTCAGGAGGAAGTTTCGCCGAAGCGACTGAGGACTCAAGGTGAGCCGCTGTTTGATTCAGGTTCAGCCGGGTTTCTGTGTTCTGTGTTCGTCTCCCCGGAGACACCAGGTGGAATCTGGACCAAAGTGTGTACCTGCCGTCTGGTTTTAACCGAATACACGCTGACAAGAGAACTCTTCATATCCAGCAGCTGCTCAGTGAGTTCAGTCTGTTCAGCGTTTGAACTCTTATCAGTGAGAACTGTGAGGCTGCCGCCGTCTGCAGGCGCCACGCCCAAACGGTGACTCACCCGCTGCTTTGTCGCACAAAGTTTGTCGTTACATCACTGCCAGCTGGAGCCTTCGGCGGTCTGAGCGCTCTGAGTGAGCGGTTTGATTTGGAGCAGGCAGAGGTTCGAGCTGTGATTGTTGTCAGGGAAATATTACACCAACTCACATCCTCAAACAGGAAAACAAACACTCTGGTAAATGTAGTGCTGTGTAGAATATGAGAGACCTCAGAGTTACAGCTTAGTTATGACAACACTGGTTGTAAACACTTTGTAAGCTCAACCGTATGCTGCTATTTAAACTCTACATTCCTGAGACAACAAAAGCTTCCTGGAGATTAAAGTGAGACATCTTAGTTTGGAAACTTTAGTGTGTAAAGAGCCTTGAAATGACATGTTGTGATATAACTGAGTTCAATCCTTCGAAGGACCTGCAGCCTCACTTACATTTCACAAGTCAAAGAAGTTTAACCTTTACTTTTATTGTACAACAGACGAATCTCAAGCGTAATTTTCCTTCTATATAAATGCCTCGTCTTGTAGATGATTAACTTGATAATAAATGAAAACTTGCGAGCTGACAGGTGATTTTACCTCCATGTTGTGTGTGTGTGTCTGTGTGTGTGTGTTTGTGTTTTCTGCAGACTCCATGGAGTTCAGCCTGGATGCCGACAGTCCCATCACCACTCCCGTCCTCCCCTGCGCTCCTGACTTTTACCTCTCACACTGCCAGCAGGTAAATTCCTTCACCAGGTGAGCTCAGCAGGTCTGTTATGACTCACCTGGAGCCTCCTGGAGAAACAAGCTGTTTGGATCCGAGCGCATACGCAGCACAGTGTAGTGTTTGTAAGCTGCCACGTGAATGCATGACATAAAAATACCAATAAATCAGGGGGATGTTTAGCCGACTGTAGCAAAGAATGTAAGCTAGTTAGCCAGCGCTAACACATCATAACACTGTTGACATAAAGTCAGCTAGTCGGCCTTTTATAATAATACTGGCTGGTTAGCTCTTATTGTATTAGATGATAGTGAACATAATCTATCAGAAATCTAACATTAGACGTTCTTGTTGTCTTTCTGTTCAAATTAGTGGATAACAGTCCTCAAGACTCTGGTGTAAACATTAGAGAAACGTTTGTACGTGCATGTCGTGAGAAACCACAGACCGCTGAACCACTTCCTTTGATTTTCTCAGACCAGAATGACTTCATCTTTTCTCTTTCGTCTCCAGTCCTACAGAATGACTTCGTCTCCTCGCGGCTTCGCTCTGGTCATCAGCAACGTGACCTTCGACTCTCACGCCGCTCCTGAGCTGGACCCCAGGAAGGGAGGCGAGGTGGACGACGAGGTGCTCAGGAAGGTGTTCACAGAGCTGGACTACCTGGTCGCTGTTCACAGAGACCTCACAGCTCAGGTAAGACACCTGAATGGAGCACTGAACCAGGTGTGGGGGGGGGGAGAGGATGCCTTTAGAGACTTTATGATGGTGGCATCTCTCGATTTTTATTTCTAGATTAAAACATATTTCACATCTAACTGCTTAAACACATTGTGAGAAGATCATTTTAACAGTTTATGGAGGAGAACCTGTTGACTTCACCTACATGTGCCCACTTTGGCTCTTCTCCATCTGTGTGAAGGGCATGAGGACGTGCATCGAGAGTTTCTGCAGACGTCCGGAGCACCGGACGGTGGACAGCTGCGTGGTGTGTTTGCTCTCTCATGGAGTGGACGGAGCCGTGTACGGGACGGACGGACAGCTGCTGCAGGTCGGTTTCTACCTCGGTCGCCTGCGCTGATGTTAGTGATGTCGTCTTTTTGGGTTTTTTTCCTGACATATCGTTCGGTCCGTTTCAGCTGGACTGGGTGTTTGAGGCCTTCGACAACGCTCACTGTCCGCTGCTGCAAAACAAACCAAAGATGTTTTTCATCCAGGCCTGCAGAGGAGGTAAGACTCAGCGTCTGTCAGCGCACCGTTCCAGTACATCTGTGATGGAACCAGAGACGTCCTGGTGGAAAACGACAGAGCAACTAAAACACGGCTCTTTCTGTGTTGACCTGTTGTTTTAGATTAAACACACGACCAACACAAGTTTCTAACAAGACAAACCGAGTCCTTTTAAAGTGCTTCAGCTCTCGTGTGTGACAGTTTGTTATCAAAGAGCTGCTGGACGTTCGGGGCTGAACTGAAACCCTTTCTTCCAGATGAGATGGACTGCGGCGTGGAGCAGATCGATGGCCCGGCGAGGACCAGCTCGCCCAGCTGTGAGCAGCGGGACGCCGGGAGGGAAGGGCAGGGCGACTCCCGGCAGAGGGGAGACCTGGGGAGGCCCAGGATCAAACTGCCCCAGAGGTCCGACATGATCTGTGGCTTCGCTTCTCTCAAAGGTCAGAGAATTTGTAAGTTTATCCTCGTTTGCTTTTATGTGCTGGATTAGTTCATGAAATGTGCAGCGCTAGTCATTGAGTGAAGAGTAAAAGGTGTTAAACGTCAGAACTGTGAGCAGTTTTCTGGTGTTTGTTTTTCTCTGCTACATAAAGTCCAGCAGCTCTGTGGAACCAGAACAACATGAAGAAGAAGAGAGAACCAGAGATGCATAAATCTTGAAAAAAATAAAAGCGCGGAAGTCATATATCATATCATAGACGCTATAATTACCGATGTTCCCTAAACGCCTCACATTGCAGGCTGCTGTAGATGCTGCTGGGTGCTCAGACCGTCGTGGGACCAAAAATTAGTTTGAAAAGAGTAAAATAAAGTGTTCTAAAGTCAGATTTGTCCAAGATGAAACCGAGTGAGTTCATCCACACACACTGTTTTAAAATAGACTGCAGTTAATCGTTAATTTAATTGTGCAGCCCTGCGACTGCGTTAGCCGTGTCATTAGCTAGCTCACCGGCTCAGTGTGCTCCTGCTGGACCTGCATTCTGATCATCAGGAGTTGGACCTCCAGCTCTGGTTTGGCTGAAGAACATCAGCTCAGTAGCTCGTTTTACGCATCAGGCAGGAACAGACTGACAGACGGAGGAAATAAAAGTTATACTTTCCATCACCTAGCGCAGTAGCTGTCTGCTGGTTGAAGCGACAACAAAACAGCGAAATGATCATCGTTCACGCAAATGCTTGAAGTTTAAACTGACACGCTCTCATAACCAGGTCACAGATGTGGTCACAGTCTGGAGCTCTGGAGTGAGGAAACATTTATTTCATTATTTATGTTCTGAAAATGTAAAAACCTGGACTCATCATGTCCAACATGTTTCCAAGAGTCCACAGATGTTTGGGGGCTCAGCATGCTGCAGATATTTCACTTTTTAAGTTTTTACAGACTCTGAGAGGCAGTTTATCTTTTTTTCTGTTGTGTTCTTTCTTGTTTTTGTTGTTTCGTGTCTCTTTGGGACATTTTTTTTACTCCTTTCTATTGTTTTGCTTCACTTTATAGCCTCATGTTCATTGTTCTACCTGCCTTTTTAGTAGTTTTATGCATCTTCATGACAGTTTTGTCGCTTTTCTGTACATGTCGTTTTTCTCATTGCAATTTTCGTCTCTGGTCATTTTTGTGTTTTGTTTTTGTTGTTTCGTGTCTCTTTGGAACATTTATTTTTTAAATCACGTTTCTGTTTTGCTTCACCTTGATACCTATTTTTTCTTGTTCTTTGTCTCATTTTAGTAGTTTTATGTGTTTTGTGTTTGTTTTCTTTCTTGTTTTTGTTGTTGGAACGTTTTTTTTCGTCTCCTTTCTGTTGTTTTGCTTCGCTTTACGCATCTTCATGACAGTTTTGTCACTTTTCTGTTGTGTGTCATTTTTCTCATTTTATGTCTTGTTTTTCTCGTTTCGTGTCTTTTTGAGTTTTGCTTTTGTCGTTTTCTGTCATTTCTTCTGTCTTTGGGACAGTTTTGTCTCCTTCTCGTCGATTTCTCTCTACGTGCTGTAGATATTAAATATTTACATTTTTACAGACTTCTTTAAACAATCTGTACAACTTTCAGCTCAGATTTGGTGATTTGTTTTCCTGAAGAACTGTCAGATCATTAAAATCAGATGAGTCTTTCTGCTTTTTACAGTTTTATTGCTACTATACGTGGTGTCATTTTGGCATTTTAAAAAAGAAAAACTTTCCTTTTCAACAGGGTTTGGGATTCAGAGGGTTAAAAACTCTGATCAAAGATAAATTAAAGCAGAGCAGAAGGATGGAGACGGAGTGAATAAGGCAGGAACACGTTTGATTCATTTAACACAGCGGAGAACTAAAGTATAGATTTTGCTGTAAAAGAACCAAAACTAAACTAAAAGTGCAGCGTTCCTGCCATCGATCGCTAAATGAATCTTAGCGTGGATCCAAATGCTTGATTGTGTTTATTATTTTAAAGATGGATTGCGTGCAGACGTGTGCTTGAAAAATAAATGAATGTCACTGAGGTAGATGTGATTATTGATTGTTTTTAGGAGGCGTCGCTCTAACATCCTCCTGATGTATTCAGCCGTTATGTTGTCTGATCTGTTCCTCCTCAAGGCACCGCAGCCATGAGGAACACCAAGAGAGGGTCCTGGTTCATCCAGGAGCTGAACACGGCGCTCCGCCTCCACGCCAGAGACACTCACCTGGCGGACATCCTGGTGCAGGTGAACCCCGTGTTCCCTTTGTCGTTAAACCTGCACCCTGTTCTGTGAATGTGTTTCAAATGAACACCAGCTGCTGAAGTTGTCGGACCGAGAAACATTTCACTTTAAAGTCTGAACATTAACACATAGTTTGAGGTCTATGAGGTGATTTGAAGGATTTTCCCACATTTTAGCACCAAAATGCATCCAAACAAATCCCAACACGTCGTTCTAACTCACTTTGCTCTACGAGTTCACATCGACAGAAAACTACTAAATCCTTGAAAATAAAACACTAGCAGCTTAAATAATGAATGAAATCTGAGAGTCTGAATCTGAACTTTGTTGCTTCCTGCTGTTTAGGATTCTCTGAGTTTACTGAATACCGGCAGCATTAGACGGCACATTTTGATAATAATTATCCCTGAGAGAGGATCAGTCCGGACCAGAATCCGTCACACTGTGTGGCTCCCTGTCTTTGCATTAGACGTGTGAATCTGAGTTCAGTTTGTTGCTTCTGGCTGTTTAGGACTATTTCCTCTGCGTTTATTAAATACCTGCAACGTCAGACAACAACAGGATTCCTGAGCATCTCCAAAGACAAATTGTTGTGCACATTTGTAACGGCAGTAACTTTATTAATCAGTAATGATTCTAAACGATCCCTGACATGGAGGCAGCATGAATCAGGATCTAACAGCTGCCGTGTACGTCACAATTTCGTCCTTTCAGTTTCAGAAATAAACTGGGCTGCAAGTTGTTTGGACACTTTGATCAGCAGCTGTTTAGATTAGACATGTAGGTCTTTAATAATCTCCTCAACCAATAGTTAGCAGCCCACTAATCAATAATCAATGACACAGTTTGAGCCCTGTAGACATTACATATCTAAATTGTCACAGTCAGCTAGCTCCTGGCTTGAAGCGATGTTGATTCAGCGAACCTCTGCTCGCCTCAAGCTCCGGCCGTGACGCCTCCTCTGGTCTCTACAGTATTAAACAGTAAGAGGCGCCACCTGGTGGAACAACCAGGTACTACAGCTGGTACATTTGCTAAATTTTTAATTGTTAAAATCGATTAATCTTGATAGTGTGTCATACATCGCTTGGTGTGTTGTCTGATCTGACTGTTGTGTCTCTAAATGTGGTTTGTGTGTCTGAACGAAGCCGTGAGGAGCTTTAATAGAAACGCGACCTCTGTCTGAATGACTTTAACGGACGGATGAAGCCAGAAATGTTCCATATCTCCTGTCTGAAAGGGGCTTTGTCTCCTCAAAGGCCTCATCCCATTGTTTTTGTTGCTCTGTCTCCAGGTGAACGGTCGCATCAAGGAGAGGGAAGGCTACGCCCCGGGAACCGCCCACCATCGCTGCAAAGAGATGTCCGAGTTCACCAGCTCGCTGTGCAAAGACCTCTACCTGTTCCCCAAGTACCAGCCCCAGTATTGATATGCAAAAACGCACATTGGGATGAACGCACGCGGATCATTCCTCAGTTCGACTGCCTGCCACACATTCCCCCCCGTTACCAACCACAGACACACAAATCCTGGAGAGGGAGGCTTACGTTAATCTACATGTCGTCGCAAACGGACGACTTATTAGCATACAAAGCGCTCACGTGTGTGCTGTGTCTGTGTCGATGCCAGTTAGAGGGTTTACACGCTAATCCTTTCGCGGTTTCACAGGTCCCTCTTTTTTTTTTAAGATGTATTTTGTACACAGATCTATTTTTGTGGCTTTATTTTGTATGACATTGTTTTTATAAGGATTTTTAAGCCTTTTTATTTGTACATAATGTTTGTGATCATTCCGTGTTGTTGGCGCTGCGACCTGCAGGGGGCAGCACAGTAGAGACTAAAGCACTTCACCGCCTCTGTTTCATTATTCGCTTTATCTGAATGAGCTTTATATCGTCGTGATTGCAGACAGTAGTTACACTCAGCTAAACGTATGAGGTTCTGGACTGTTTAAATGAGAGTTTTTTACCTTTTATAACGAGGAAAAGCAGCTAGAGGGCAGCTTCCAGAAGGATTATTTAAGTATTCAGTCATTTATCTCGTCTTGCGGATGTTCAGTCAGGACATCCAGAGTTTCTCCTGCTCCTGTGGTGGTGGTGGTGGGCTGGACTTGGTGCTACATGTAGGGTCGCTCACCTACAGTATGAACTCCGACCTTTACACTCACTCTAGTGTTTCTTCCTGCCGGTCGTATTTTACTGGAGCTGCTTACAGTACGTTTGAAAGTCTTCCATAGCCAATATGCAGTTTCCTACGGCAGCCGGTGCCATGCGAGGATGATCTGTAGGATGAATTTATGACCGTGGCCGTGCTTCCACAGTATATTGTGTTCGTTTGGCAGCAGAGAAGCGTGTTTCCTCGAGGCTCTGAGCGGCGACGGCTCCTAGAAAAGCCCCGAGCCGGCACGGCGGGCTCGTTTACAGCAGTGTTGTGGTGGAAACATGCTGTGTGAGAGAGTCCCGGTCCGGAGCTGCTCACTCCTCCTCTGTTCTGGTTTTATTATTATAATGAACACACTGAATTAAAAAGAGAGAGAGGTTCAGATATTTGCTGCCAGGTTCTGTTGAGGTTCTAGGCAGGGAGGGATTTAATTTCTGTCAACACCGACGACTGCCAAATGTTCTGCACAATAAACGGACCATGAGTTTTAATCAAGACCAGTTTGAAGTTTGATTTCTTAAAGCTGCATGTATGTCACTGTGGGGGGTTTATCATGCATGTGTTGGTTCTTCACTGTGGGTTCGTTTTTCACTGCGATGTAAAATCCTGCAGCTCTACGGAAACAGAACAAGCATGAAGAAGGAGAGAGAACTTCTCAGTAGGACACAGACTGACGAAAGTAAGAAAGAAAAAACCTTTTAACGATTGATTAAAACCCTGGAAGCAACAGAACAACACTGGAAAAAACACTACAGATGTTTAACTCGTCTTACTAATTCTGTGAGACAGTTTTATCTCCCGTCTCTGTTTTTGTTGTTTTTTGGACAGTTTTGTCTCTTTGTGTCTCCGTTTTGTCATTTTATATCTAATTTTTGGAGGTTTTTGTCTCAGTTTTGTTGATTTATGTTTGATTTTCCTCTCATTTAAACAAAGTGTGTAATATAAAGAGATTTTTGATGAATGTTGTGGTTTTAAGCTCAGATCTGGTTCATTTTCTGGTAGAAGTCGGACATCAGTTGTGCCGAGGATCAGAATTTTTTGGTTTTCTGTTGGATCTGCTTCATGCAAACTGTTTATTTTGGGCAGATTTTTAAATACAGACACAGAATAAAGTGATTTTGATGAAATAAAATGATTTTAAGCTCAGATTTGGTTCATTTTAGTTCACAGATGATACGTTGACAGACTGATAAACTCATGATTCTTTCTGTTTGATTCTGGTGCCATTGTGGCAGCTTCTCATGCAAACACGCCTTTGAAAGCTGCTTTTTAGGATTTAGAGGTTTAGAAGAAGACTCCAGTCACAAATTCTGAGACAACTGTATGTTATTTCTTTTGTTTTGTGTCTCTTTGTGATCACTTTGGGCCATTTTTTTGTCATTTAGTGTCTCATTTTTGTAGTTTTGTGTCTCATTTGCGTGTGTTACGTCTTGTTTTTTCCCCTTTTTTGTTATTTTTGTCTCAGTTTTGTTGTTTTCTGTTTGATTTTCCTCTCAGCCTCTCGTCGTCTCCTCTCTGCTCTGTGGAAACACTGCCTGCAGTTCAACCTGAAAACTGAACTTTTTCTCAACCAACCGTCGGTCACAGCTGAGTCGGTCGTGGCTTCGTGGTTGCACTTGTAGGTTTTTGCAGAATCTTGTTTGTACCAGCAGTTTATTTTTGTGTAATTTAAAGGGATTTTTGATGAATGTCACAATTGTAAGCTCAGATTTAGTTAATTTTTTCAGTAGAAAAACATCAAGAACCGTCCGATAGGTGACAGTCTTTCTCTTTTTGCCCTTCCTGCCTGTTGTTTTTGTGTGTTTCCAGACATTCTCGGCAGGTTTCGGGGTTCACAGGCTGAATGCCGGCTGCCTGAATGTGCACCGTGGCTGCTCCACTTTACTTGATCCTCCTTGTTGCCGTGTTTGTGTGTGTTGTCGTCGGTCTCAGGTGTAGTATAACTGGATCCCCACTATTCCGCTGTGCTCAGGTCTCTCCTCGCCGCGATCAGGACGTCTGCCTGCCCCGCTGATAATGTCCTGAGTGTATCAGATGGAGGCCCGGCCAGCTGTCCTCAGTCATTCACAGGCCGCCGCTCAGAGTAACACATTTCTGCGGTGTAGCTGTGAGATTAGCCCTGCTATGCGCTAGCGTGTGGACCACAAAGCGGGGGGCGGAGCTAAAAGGGATCTGCCAGTGTTTGTGTGTCTTTGTGGTTGTCAGAGCGGCATCGGGCCCGGAGGAGGAACCGGCGCAGGAACCGCAGATTAACTCGTCAGCGTTCGGGGGGGAGGTTTCAAACTCACTTTGGACGAGTTTGTTGTGGCAGGTTTTGACCTCACAGTGTCCAAGAGTCTCTACAGATTTAATAGTTTGGACGTCAGCAAACCGGCGTGACGTGTTGACAGAACGTGGAAGAAGTTTAAAGTCATCTGGGACAGTTTTTAGGTCCATTTGTTCGGTCGTTGTTGAACAAGAGCTTTAACTGAATCCACATCTGAACCTGAATCCTCCACATCTGATTAAAAAAAAAACTTTTCAGTGACACTTTTAGAAAATCTTTAAGTTTCTGTAAACTCCATGTGAACGTTCTCTGGTTGTTTATCCTTCAACTCACTGATGCACATTCATTCCTGGTTACCTGAACCTTCAGCAGCATGCAGATCAGTTTGCGCTGCAGCAGATAGGGTGCTGTTTTACTCAAAGAGGGCACATTAGACCCTGTTTTACTCAAAGAGGGCACGTTAGACCCTGTCTTACTCAAAGAGGGTACATTAGACCCTGTTTTACTCAAAGAGGGCACATTTGGGGCTGTTATACTCGTAGAAGCAGTGATGTGCATCAATGTTTGTGGCTGGTGAGGCACTGACTTATTTGCCGTTCGATTGGCAGCAGCTTACGGGTTGTGTACTAACTGTAGCCCACAAAACTTCATCGTGGTCTTACCTTTACTTACGCTGCTCCTTCTGAATAAAATCGTCCGATAGTTTTTTTTATTTTTATTTTTTAAGGGAAAAAAACCCAAATGGATCGCTGCACTTGCTAATTGTAGATTGTACCGAGCTTGCTGTCACGAGGGAAGAAGAGATTTTGGTCCAGCGATCATGAGTTCTGTTTTCTTGCTGTTTGATTTGAGGAAGTTCTTGTCCATCCGGGTTTTAATGTCAGTTTGTGACGGTGGAGAGAATGGCTGAGGTGGTAGTTTTGGTGGAAATGTAGAGTTGAGTATCATCGGGGTAGCGGTGAAATTGGAGACGAGGCAACATGTAGAAAATGAAGAGGAGAGGGCCGAGCATCGAGCCTTGAGGGACTCCACGGGTAACAGGGGTGGTGTGAGAGTTGTTGATGGAGACGTAGTGGTGGCGGTTGTAAAGGTAGGATTCAAACCAAGAGAGTGCTGCACCAGTGATGTAGTAGGATGACTGGAGACGGTTGAGTAGCATGGAGTGGTCAATGGTGTCGAAGGAGGAGGAGGATGGTAAAGGAGTCGGAGGTGAAGAGGAGGTCGTTGATGACTTTGACAAGAGCCGTTTCAGTGCTGTGGTGGACGTGGAAGCAGCATAGGAAGGCGTCCAAAAGCTGGCAGGAGTGAAGATGGAGTTAAACACATCTTAAAAGCGAGGTGGGTCAGAAAAGTTCCAGGACTGGTGTCACAAACGATATATTTCAAATCCAAACTACAAACTACCAGTGTTCCCCTTCCAAGTAATCTCCCTGGAGTCTAACAGTTTCCAGCCTTCTCTGCCTTCACGCCGCCATGCACTCCTGGAAGGATTCTTCCGGGATCCTCCTCAGCTCCGTCGTCACAGTCATCTTGATGTCGTCCACGTCTTCTAAACGGGTCTCCTTGATGACCCCCTTGAGCTTGGGGAAGAGGAAAGAATCCCACGGAGCCAGGTGTGGTGAGTAGGGAGGCTGCTCCAGCACGGAGATGTTCTTCTCAACCAGGAACTGTCGCGTTGTCATGGTGAAGCAGCCACCATTGGTCCACGCCTCTTCTCACCGCAGGATCTCTTTGTGGACGAGCTGGTTGGTCGTCTGAATGGAAACACTTCATAGTTTGGGTTTGAAATAATCTTTTGTGACACCAGTCCTGGAACATACACAGACATCAGTTCAACTATGGACATTCAGTTCATATGTTAAACGTGTGTGAAGCATGTTATTGGCGACGTACAGACAGCAACACGCTCTCACTGCCTCACTGCTTCTCTTCCACACATTTGAATAAAAAATAATCAATATTGGTGAGGCTAAATGAAAAATTACTTTATAGTACACATCACTGGATAAATATGAATATTTACATTATTTTATTGTTATTTTCTTTCTCTCCATGATGACAGATACGGCTCTGCCTCACCTGCCTCACCTGCCCCACCTGCCCCACCTGCCTGCACGCCACCGTGTAGAAGGTACATTTGGGGCTATTTGCTCTAAAAGAGGGCACATCTGGGCCTGTTTTACTCTGTTAGGACAGATTTAGGGGTTGTTTTATTCTAGAAGGTGGTACATTTGGGGCTGTTTTAGTCGAAGATGGTACATTTTGGGGCTGTTTAATGTAAAAGAGGGCACATTTGGGGCTGTTTTACCCAGGAAGGGCAGATTTGGGGCAGTTTGGTTCTGTGAGGGCACATTTAGGGCTATTTATTCTAAAAGAGAGCACATTAGGGGCTGTTTTACTTGAACTTGGTACATTCTGGGCCTGTTTTACTCTGTTGGGACAGATTTGGGGGATGTTTTATTCTAAAAGATGGTACATTTGGGGCTGTTTGGCTCTGGGGGGGCAGATTTGGGCCCTGTTTTTACTTTGGGACACTGTTTCAGTTGAAGATGGTACATTTTGGGGCTGTTTCAGTCAAAAAGAGGGTACATTGGGTGCTGTTTTCCTTGAAGAGGGCACATTTTGGGGCAGTTTGGCTCCGTGAGGGCACATTCGGGGTGACCAGCAGCAGCATGTGAGCGTCGGGGGGGATTGCCTCGCTGCATTGGCTGATGAGGTGCGAGCGTCGCAGGGTGTCGTGTGCACCTTCCTGCTCACGTTGCAGGGGCAGCCCTGTGGGGGCTTCCAGCTCCCACCACTGCCCCCCCTGTCCAAACAGAACACACCATCCAGACACACACACACTCTCCAGGCCAGAGCTGTGTGTGTGTGTGTGTGTGTGTGTGTGTGTGTGTGTGTTATTAGGTGTCTGCAGTTCTAATAAAGGAAAGCGCTGCGTCCTTCGCTGCCTCATCAGATGGCTTCGCTCTGCTTTGTCCGTCGGTCTGCTCCGCGTCACTCGGTCCTGGATGGATCTCTGGACCACCTGCAGCCTTCGCTCTGGACGGACTTTGCCTGCTGATTCTCTGCGTGAAACTTCAGAGGATGTTTTCCTGTTTGTCTGACCTGCTGTGAACAGTGTGTGTGTGTGTGTGTGAGAGAGTGTGTGAGAGTGTTTTCCACGCCGGTGGAAATGCTGGGGTGTCCAGCGAGGTTATTTTTGGATCAGTGACAGCGTGTCAATGGCTGCAGATGAGTCGCAAAGGAAGGCTCTGAGATACCAACAGACCCTGGTAGGTCCCCGCCGATCGCCCTCCACCTGCTGAGGTCTGAGAAACTAACTTCTCCTCACCTGCTTCTGTCTGCATCACCTGAAACTTCATCTCCCGCCGCTTTCGCTCCTTCTCTCCGTCACTTTTGCTCCCGGTCGTTTGTTTTCATCCTCGCTTCTCTGCTGCATCACACAAACTCGTCCTCCCGTCAGGTCGATGCTCTTCGTCTCAGATTCAGACAGTTTGTTTTTTCTTTTTTTTATCAGACCGTGACGGTAAACAACACAGAGTCTTGGTTCTTGTTTGTTTTCTGCAAACCTCTGCGGACTAAATACTCATGTTTGACCTTTTTATTTTTGGATGTAGACACACTGTCTTGTAGAAAAACATGAAGATTAATCAGCTTTCTTGTGTGACTTTCAGTTTTTTCAGTCTGCTTCTTAACCCTCTGAACCCCAATATTTCAAATTAACTTTATTCTATCTCAAAACATTTGCCAAACATTTAACCAGACTCTGAAAAACAACCACCTCGGAGCTCCACGACCGAGAAGCCACCAGTGAGTCGGTTGTAGCCAACAGTCATGTGGAGACTTTCAGGTGGACTGCAGGCAACAAAACAGGACGGAAATGGATTAAAAACAAAAAGTAAAATGCGTAGAGTTGCTGTTTTTCCAGCGTTAGTGACGCCTCTTTAGTTTTTCTTCTCATTTATTGAATTCTAACTGCTGCACAGACGACGCTGGAGTTCAGAGGGTTAAACGTTGATGAAACTCAGCAGATAATTGTCGTTTAAATGTCTTTATTCTGAGAATCACACTGTGTCCTTCCTACACTTTAGTTTCTTTCTACTGGCTGCAGGTTCTGGCTCAGTTTTGCATTTAGTTAAACTTTGGATGTTTTTTTAAACTCATTTTGGATTAGTTGTGAACCCTTTCGGTCTGGTTTGTTTAACCGCTGTTTGGTTTCATCTCCGCAGACGAGAACTTCAGCTAAATCCTCAGCTGAACCTGAATCATCTGCACTTTTACTGATGTCAAATGTTGTTAAAACTTTGAGTTTCTATGAGATGGGCGTGAGCGTTCTCTGGTTGGTTGGCTGTCTGTGGCTGAACGAAGGGTTGTGCTGCAGAAAAACTACGACATCCCAACATTTCTGCGTCTGAGTCCACTTCTGTTTGGAGCTTTGTGGTTCTTCACGTCCACCTCTTGGCTTCGTTCCCGCCAAGCCTCCTTTCTTGAGATTTCTGCAACTTCAGATCTATTTGTTCAGCCCTCGAACACATTAAGTCAGTTTCTCACCGCCCACGTTGGCGAGCGAAGGCGATAAATGGAAAGTCGTCCCTTCGATAGACTGTTTTTTGTTTTTCTTTTCTAGATCCTTGTTTTTCCTCCTGTGGGGACACCTGTACGCTGCCGGAGCTGCAGCCTTGTAAAGTCAAGGCTGTTTTCATGTGTTGGCGGATATAAATACCTAAATACAGAAACCTGAGCACGCAGGTTAGATGAAGTCATGTCACTGAATCCTGCGGTTCATCTGTTTTACAGCTCATCAGTCCCTGCAGCATCTCCGCGTGTCTGCTGGCATTTAAACCCCATTGACTCGCTTTTTTTCGTCCGACTCGTCTCTGCAGTGACTCACCGCTTCAAACTGTTCTTTTCTGCAGCGCCGCTCGTTGTTTATCGGGCAGACAGTCGAGCAGCTGGAGAACAGAGCGCCGCTTCCTCCTCTTCTCCTCTCGAGAAGATGGACGGTTGCCCGAAGCGAGTCAGCGTCTCCCGGAGCCGCAGGTCGGATATAAATAAGAGTCCGAATTAATCACACTGTTTACAAGCTCAAAGTCTCCCAGGTGTGAAAGAAATCAGAGCCCCGGAGGCTGCGAGGAGTTTATGTGTGGAGCCGTTAATAGATATCAGTTGTTTATTGATCAGAGCAGGATGTGCTGCTCTTCGTGTTCAGGCTGATGGTTTGGCTGCTTCACAGATTCACACCGAGTCGACGGGAGATTCTGTTTTTAGTGCTGTCAGCGAGCGTTAGCGTTGAACGCATTTAAATAACTGGATAAATTTGCCTTCATGAGCTGGTCTCAGTGACAAAACCGTCCTCGGAGAAGATCAACCGGGACTAAATCAACCACTTTAAAGGAATCTTGTCTTTAAAAATCACAGAAATGACACCGTTTACGAGCCAGAAACAGTAAAAACAATTCATACAGTGTTTGAACTAATCGTGCTTCTCCATCAAGAAAATGAACCAAACCAGGGCTGAAAATCCTGATATTTCATTTAAATCTCTTTATTTTACATCTCAGTTTGCAAAAAATAGAAAAATTTAAAGCGCTGATAAATGACTGGGGTCTTCTTTTACACCTCTGAATCCCAAAAAGCAGCATTCAAAGTGTTCATGTGAAAAAAAAAAGCCACAATGGCACCTTTTATCAGCTAGAAATGGTAAAAACTGACAGAATCATGAGTTTATCAGTCTGTCAACGTATCATCTGTGAAATAAAATGAACCAAATCTGAGCTTAAAATCATTTCATTTCATCAAAATCACTTTATTCTGTGTCTGTATTTAAAAATCTGCCCAAAATAAACAGTTTGCATGAAGCAGATCCAACAGAAAACAAAAAGTTCTGATCCTCGGCACAACTGATGTCCGACTTCTACCAGAAAATGAATCAGATCTGAGCTTAAAACCGCAACAATCATCAAAAATCTCTTTATATTACACACTTTGTTTATAAATTCACCCAAAAAAAAAAATGCTGGCATAAACAAGATTCTGTAAAATCCTACAAGTGCAACCACGAAGCCACGACTGACTCGGGTGAGAAAAAAAATCAGTTTTCAGGTTGAACTGCAGGCAGTGTTTCCACAGAGCAGAGAGGAGACAACGAGAGGAAAATCAAACATAAAGCAACAAAACTGAGACATAAAGCCACAAAAAATGAGATATAAAGAGACAAAACTGTCCAAAAACAACCAAAAAGAGACACAAAACAAAGAAAGGATATAAAACAGTTAAAACATAAATACCTGCATTTATTTCTGAGTCATAACCGGTCAGATAAAGTAGTTTTTTCTTTCTGCAGGTTGGTAGTGAATGAAGGTGTCACACACCTGCTTCACACTGTTTAGATGCTTGAAGCTGCGTTTAAAGAATCACACCGCGAAGCTTTAATAACAGAAACTAAACAGGACGCCAATAAACCAACGTAAACAAGAAACAGAGGAAGAAGTTCTGCCTGCAGCTCACCTGAAAACTGAATGTTTCATGAGCCGGTCACGGAGAACCAGCTGGAACCAGGAGGCAGGATGGTTCTGGTTGGAACTAACATTTTATTTCTGGAGCGTTTTTAAGTGATTTTGATTAATCGCTGCTTTAAACTCAGATTTGGTGGATTCTGACGGAACAACACGTCACACATGATCAAAGTTCTGTTTTTACACTTTCC
>NW_007579023.1:22730-34752 GCF_000690725.1 Stegastes partitus
GTGTTAGAAACTGCACTCAGGTTTAACCTCTGGACGTCTTTTGACCCTCAAATGGGCGAATGAACGCTCTGCGGGCTCGTGAAGTTAATCACTTCCAAGGTGCACAGCTGCTGTCGACCTCCGACCTTAACGGAGAGGAAGCAGCTCTGCAGCAGCTCCGATCCGCGCTTCGGTTTCTGCTAAAATCGAGGTTGTGTGAGGAGACGAGTCCCGATCCGTCAGAATGTCAACAGCGCTGAAACCCATCCCATAAGTCTCAAATGTTTGCGAGCGACTAAAAGCGCTGGCGTTCGCCCGCCAAACGCCGGCAGACTGGAATGGCTGCCACGTAGACGATTAAGCCATTAAATTTCACCCGATAGCGCGGCGCGTTTTCCAATTACAGGTTAATTATAACGTAATAATGAAAGTGTTACATCAGGAGGCCTGCAGATGAAACGGTGTCAATAACGCGCTGTAAAGGTTAAAGCTCCATCTGTGTGAACAACAGGCCTCCCGGGAGCGTCGGCTGAAGTGTGTCAGTGAGCTTTGGGTCACACTGCTGCTAAATTTAT
The DNA here is from genome assembly GCF_000690725.1 of Stegastes partitus. Lineage (NCBI taxonomy): Eukaryota > Metazoa > Chordata > Actinopteri > Pomacentridae > Stegastes > Stegastes partitus. The sequence goes on from NW_007579023.1 coordinate 23,285, forward strand.
CCAGCGTAAGGTTTCAGCTCCTGGTGGGGGTTTGCCGAGCGGCCGGAGGGGAGAGCTGGAGGAGGAAGGTGAAGGCTGCAGCCAGAGTTCACAGGCAGGTGAAAAGTCCAGTTTACTGAGCTTCACCGGGGATTTTATACAAACTGGAAGGTAGAGAAATAAATGAGACCAATAACGATTATCAGATCCACATGGGGCAGCACCGATAATGATCATTTTCTGCTCGAGTTGATCAATGAATTGAATGAGTTTAATCAAATGTCTTGTTTCGTCCAATGATCTTCGTCACAGAGGAGGAAAGAAACCAGAAAATATTCACTTTAAGAAGCTGCAAACACAGAATTTAGACAGTTCTAAAAAAAACTAGTTAATCAATTATCAAAATATGTGATGAGTCATTTAGTAGCTTCGGCGGTTATCGTATCAAATTGCATCTAAATATAGAATTTTCTGCTAATTACCGTAATGTCCGGACTATTGAGGCACCTGAATGTAAGCTCCGCCCACGAACTCTAAACAGGAAACCAGGTGTGTACATATACAGGCTGCTCTGGTCTCTAAGCTGCAGGTGTCCACGTTGGAACATGAGATATTTACAGAGAGATGTTTTAAACTCTTAATTAAATACCGTAGATGCTTTTTTCTGAACAGTTCCTGTAACACGGCTGGTTGAGGAAATAAAACTCCAGCAGCTACCAGGAAAAGTCACTGATGGCTATCTTCATCTTCCTCCTGCACCAAAACCACTAAAGTCGTCTTCTTCAGTGTCTTCAGTCTCTCTGTCCTCAGTCGCTCTCGATGTCACTTTGGTCTCGAGGCAGTTTCATAAAAATTGTAAAAATCCATAAATTAGCCGCATCGTTCAAAGCATGTGAGAAAAGTAGCGGCTTGTAGTCCAGGATTTACGGTAATTTAATTTCTGACCAATAAATGATTAAAAATGATTGATTTTTCAAAAGATGAAGACACTTTTCATTTTAACTAATTAACAGGAGCCACAACTAAAACTTATATCATAAATGCAGGATTGATAATTTATCAGCTCGATGACGTTCAGATGATAATGTAAGAATTTAAGATTCTGATAATATCTGGTGCAAGTTTTAAATCTCTAAAACACCACCTCTGGGTTGGAAAGGCCTGAAATCATCAGAAACAACCCCAACATGAAGCTGCTTAGACCTGATGTTTCATCAACATTATTTTATTCTGTGTTTTTTTTGTTAAAGTCATAAAAAATAAATTAAAGAAACACAAAGAGACAGAAACGAGGTTAAAGCCAAAGTCAAACCGAGGACCTTCGTCTTTCCTCACCTCGAATTTTCTCTAATAAATGCACAAAAAAAGTTTAGTTTATGTCGAAGTGTTCAGCAGGAAGCTTGTTCAGGCTGCTGAGGCTGTGAGAAGGAGAAGATGAAGAAAGATGTTCTGCAGAGAAGCTCAAGCTGCTTCCATCATGTTCTGGTCCAGTTGGACGGATCGTCTCCGAGTAAAAGGAGCTAAAATATCCTCACGAGTAGCTTTCTCCTCCCTGAAGAACCCACAAAGCAGAACCCAACAGAACCACACATACAGACCCATTCTGAGGTACAAAATTAGATTTACGGCCATTTTTTATTTGACCAACAGTTTTGTTTTGGGGTTTTTTTTGGCTGCAAATGACACAAACCAAACACACAGCGAGACATTGTGTTGATTAAACTTGAACAGTTCTAACTTTACATTTTTACGTTTTCTTGCCAAAGTCTTTGCAGAAACTTTTATTTACTTTAATGTGCAAAGGAAAAGGATGGTTTATCTTTATTAGAAATTGTCACGTATGCATGAAAACTGTGTCATTAATGATATTTAACCAAACGTGGATCAAAAGGCCCTGATATTAACACTAACATCTGTCAAAATCTGGACATTGTTGTAGAAAAGAAGGAAAAATCTGGATATTAACAAGCAAAAGCATCAAAAAACTGAATCAAAGTCTTACAATTCTGGATATTCTGATTTATTTATTCTATATTTTGAAAAACGTTCATATTAACCCATCAATAACCGGAATATTTCTGCATAAAAAAGCACAATAAATAACTCTTTTTATGTATTTCTGAGTGCCTCCACTGGGATTTGGTTCATCTCGTTGAATCTTGAGTTCCTGCTCAGATTCCGGAGGATTTTGTCTCTTGTTTGTGTCATTTCCAGCCAAAAGAAACCCAAATCAAATGTTCTTATGGATCAGGGTGTTATATGAATCTACTATAACCTGCTGCCGTGAGGGCTCGGTGCCAGCCCAGTGTTTGTGTTCTGCCCGTGGGCCCGGTCGGGCTCCGTGCAGCCTGTAAAGTACAGTTTAGTCTGATCTGCGCCTCTGTCAGCAGGTATTATTTTCATTCCTGCAGCTCCGGCTTCATTTAGGATCCCGCTGCTGGAATCTGCTGGACGGAGAACCGGGCCTCTGAATTAAGAGCTGCTGACACATTATTGTCAGGCCCGAGCGTCTGCGTTCACCTCCACCGCCAGTGTGTGAGCGGCTCTGACCCGACCCGTCACTCACTCGGCCCGGACCGCACCGGGCAGGTAGCGGCTGCAGGTAGAGGGCAGATGTAAGACGCACATATCGACCGCAAGAACCCAGAACCACGAGCAGAGACCCGCAGCAGCAGAACCGGCGGGAAGGATGAGGGAGCGGATCAACACGTTTCAGACGGTCCTCAATATAGATCAGTTCCTGGTAAGATCCGGGGTTTCTTTCTCCAGTTTCTGCTGCAGGAAGTGATGCAGTCTTTAACTTTAATTGGGCAGAAGAAGAACCTGCTGTGGACGGTTTGGACCACAGGAGCTCTGCAGGTTCATCACTTGGTTGTAGTTTGTCTTGTTGTGTAGCGATTTGTCAGCTTCAAATGTGTTGTTAATGATGAAAAACCTGAATATTGATGCACCAAAGTGTCACAAACTTGAATATTATTGTACAAAAGAGTGAAAAATCTGGATGCTAACAAACAAAAGTACCAAAAACTTGAAGGTTAAAGCATCAGAGTCTTAAAAACAAAGATTTTAATGGACAACAGTAAGTTCAGTATTAATGCAGCAAAACTTGAAGAACTGGACATTAACACGTCCAGTTATTGTGCAGAAGAAGGAAAAATCTGGTTTATGGCACATCAGTGTCTTAGAAACCTGAATATGAACACGCGACCTTGAAATTAAAGAGTGAAACAACCTGATGATTAATGAAGCCTTCAGGTCTCTGGTGATGCTGACGGCAGGCTGCTGCACAAAATAACGCATTTATGACTTTAATACTGTAACTTATTTTATATGCATTTAAACATTTATTGCTAATTTGCCTAAAAATGTTTAAGAAATCTGGATGCTAACATATGAAATGACTGAAAACACGAATATTATCACAGTAAAGTGCGAAAAACGTAAATACACCTGTAAAAAAAATAGTAAAAGCCTCGATGCTGACAAAGAAAAGCATCAGAAACTTGAATGTTAAAGCGTCAAAGTCTTAAAAACATCGATATTAGTGGAGAAAAGTAGCATTAAGTTTAATATTAATGCAGCAGATCTTGGAAAAACTCAATATTAACACAAAAAAGTGTCAAAAACTTAAATATTATTGTGTAAAAGTTGGAAAAATCTGGATATTAACACACGACCTTGAAGTTAAAGAATCAAAACCCTCGATATCGTGAGTTAAAACTGAGGAGAAATATATCAACAACCTGATATTAATGATGCTTTCTGCAGGTTGTTGCCCGAAATGATGCATTTATGAGTTTAATACTATAAATTATTTTGTATGCAAATAAAGAAAACATTAAAAAAAACATGAATATTATCACAGTAAAGTGTGAAAAACTCGCATACACCTGCAAAAAAGTGAAAAACCTCGATGCACATAAACACTTATTGTTAATTTAGGTAAAAATGTTAAACCTGAATGTTAACATTGAAAATTATTATTAAAAACACTAATATAACAACATTAAAGTGTGAAAAACTTCCATCCACCTGTAAAAATGTGTAAAAATCTGGATTAATAACAAACAAGTGTTGCAAAAACCTGCATATTACTGCATCAGACATAGATGTGATCAAACTAACATGTCAAAAACCTGAATGTTGTCATCAACAGATATAAACACAGGAATCAATACATAACCTGGATATTAATGCAACGAGTGTCCAAAACCTGGATAATAACAAACAGAAGTACCAAAAACCTGGATATCAATGCACCAGATGATTAAAAACCTGGATACTGAAGCACAAAAGGAGCAACGATCTCAACATTAGGTGTCGATAACCTGCATGTTTTTCTACTAAAGTATAAAAAACCCCTTAAATTTAACATAAAAAACCTTGATATGGATGCAAAACGTGTCACAAATCTGGATGTAAACACGTCAAAGTCTTGATTTCTTGTTGTTATGATACAGAACAGAGTGAATATGAACAATAGAGCGACCCAGACACCAGCAGACATCAGGAGGACGACCGTCCTGCTGGACTCTGTGTCCTGGGATGTTCTCCACTTCACTGAGCAGAACCAACAGTCCGGTTCCAGCCCGTGGTCGTGTTTACCGCTGCACGCTTTAATTAGCCCGCCGTGTCTGTAACAACTGCGTGTGAAGCAGGTTTAGACGAGACCAAAGGATGTTCCTGCATCAGCTGCTGTGAAGTCGGACGGCAGGCTCGTGGTCCGACACGCTTCGCTCTGGGTCTGGTTTTTTTTGTTTTCCCCTTTTGGCCGCTTTAATTAGAACATGACAGCCCGAACAGAGGCATGGAAATGTTAATTAGTGAGTGAGTACACAGACACACACACTGCAGGAATGTGTGTGTGTGTGTGTGTGTGTGTGTGTGTGTGTGTGTGTGTGTGTGTGTGTGTGTGTGTGTAATCTCCTGATCTGTCCGTCACTGAGCAGGTCAGATTTGATCATTAACCTCGTGCTGCACACAGACCTGCTCTGTTGTCGGGCCTCCACATGTACGAAGACGCAGCTCCAGAATATTCCATCGTTTCTTTAATTAAGTCTCAAAGTCACACCGTCCTTCACCCTCGGCGGCTCCAGTCCGACCGAAGCTCTCGTCTCTGTTTGTTTACACCTGAACCTGCTCACTTCCTGTGTTTCTGCTGCGTCTGTCAACGACTTCAGAGCTGCACCCACTTAAAGCTCATTCATACTTTTTTTTTTTTTCCACTTTCTTCGTCCCCTGAGGTTCGATTAAAGCCGGACAGGAGCCCGGATACTTTCATGTGTCCGCCGAGAGATTAAGGAGGAGGCGAGGGGAGTCGGACGGGAGTACATGAAGGTCGCCAAACGTCCACAGAAACTCACCGTAAAACCGTGTGAACGTCCGGAAACAAGGTCGCACAGCAAACACGAGGCTGAGAAACACAAAGCCATCTGACATCAGCTTCTCACGCTGTCTCAGACTCACTGGTCTGAAGTCCATCGAAGGCGACTTGTTTTGTCCAAAAAACTCTGTCGTCAAACTAAAGGGTGAAAAACGTCCGTATGAGCGTCCAAAAGTGTAAAAAACCTCAATGCTGACTAACAAAAGTACCAGAAACCTGAATATTACTGCATCAGACGTGGACGTTATCGTACTAACGTGTCAAAAACCTGCATGTTGTCATGTCAAAGTCAGAAAATAAAACCGATGTAAACACAGGAATCCAAACATAACCTGGATATTAACAAAGAAGAACCACAAACCTGGATGTTGAAGCACAAAATTACCAATAATCTCAACATGAGTTCAATAACCTGCATGTTTTTCTACTAATGGATAAAAAAACTATAAATTATGACAGCAAATTAGAAAAAAACCTCAAATTTAACACACAAAACGATCAATAATCTGAATATTGATCCAAACAAGTGTCACAAATCTGGATGTAAACGCGTCAAAGTCCTGAATTCTTGCTGTTATCACAGAAAACAGAGTGAATATTGACGTTTATTTCTCTCATCATTGACTTAAAAGTTGGATTTTGCACCAGTTAATGATTTTTTTTCAGCACTAAGGAGCTAAATCATAATTAACAAACGAGTATTTTAATGTTTTCAGTGTATTTGACAGGATGATGATTATCTAGTTATTTGTGAGTTCTATATTTTTCCTTGGAATTACTATTTATGTGTTTAGAACAAGTTGTTCTTCATATTTGAGCAAATATTTACCAAAATCTAACAAACAAAAATCTAAAAAAAAATCTGGATATCAACACACCAAAGATTTCAGTTTTTTTAAATCTGAAAAGAGAATAAATAATAATATAAATAAACGCACACGTGTTCAGGTCATCTCCAATCAATCAATCAGACTTTATATTATTTTTTATATAAATATGAAATATAACACAAAGTTCTGAAAGAATAAAAGTCACTAAAAATATATATTTTTAAAATAGCTAATAAATCAAATATGTAAATAAATGTAGAAATCAACAAATAAAATTCATTTTAAAAATAACAGAAATAAGAAAAAAAATAATTAGAATTTGATTTAGAATATTTTATTTATTTATGTGTTATTTTTGTAATATTCTTATTAACATCTATTCCAACAAAATGCTGCCTCATTGAGGGTTTTTCTTCTGACCTGGTTAATTCTTCACAGGATTAAAATAAGTCCAATAAATGATTTATAGAGCTTCATCAAGCAGGAAAAATATCCTGATATCAGTTCTACAGCAGACAGGAAGCTCTGCGGAGGCTTTAAAATCAGTGTAACGCAGTTATGTTGGGAAGGAAACTTATAAAAGACAAAAAAAACCACCACATGGGGAAATACAGGAATAAGATCAGTTTGGGGGAAAAAAAGCAATAATAGTAAAAAAAAAAAAAGAAAAGAAAAGAAAGACAAATAGAGAAACCAGAGTAAAGAGGAGACGCTGCTGTTGATTGGAACAGAAAACATTTTAAATGTTTCTATGATCTGACTGAAACCAGCGGCGCGATCGTCTTGATATTAAAGTTAAATTAATCTGAACAGAGACAAACCCAAAATAAAGCCTGATATAAAACTAGAATAGATGTTCTGGTAACGTTTGTGCTGTTGGTTCTGGCGTCCTTGCTGCTCCTGGAGCTTCTGGTTCTGCTGGCAGCTGTTTGATGCTGGTGATGGATGAGTCGTTGTTAATGTGTAGATCAGCAGCAGCAGAGCTGAAGGTCTGATCAGATCAGAGCAGGACGCCCGACAGACTGCTGCAGGATCATGACAAACTCCAGCCGTCAGGTAAAAGATATGAACATCACAGGAGCCTCCAGCCTCTGGCTCTGGTCTCCAGAACCAACTTTACCGGGTCTTTGTACAGATTATAATTCATGTTCTGGTTTCTACTAACAGCCTCAACGTACACTGGAAACACCAAAACAGTTTAGACGCAGTCGTAGAGTCAAAAAATACAGTAAAATAAACACAAAATCATTTTATATTCCAAGTTTCACACCAGATTATGAGCACTTTGGGCTTTTTAATGTTTAATGACGGATGTGTAAAAACCCATTTATGTAATAATTATAACACTGTTTTGATTTGTTTCTGCTGTGAGACATTTGATATCAAATATCTCTAATTTAACAGGCAAAATCACAAATGTTCTTTTTCTGTTATTCCCACTAATTGTGTCCAGTTTTAGAAACATATTTACAGGATTAAACTTTAAAATGTAGCATTTTCACCTGTTAAATAAAAAAGAAAAATAGAAAAATTACAATAAATTTGTATTTTTTATGTAAAAACAAACAAAAACTAACAAAAAACTTTAAAAACTGAATTTTTTATGGTTTTTATGGTTTTTAATTTTATTTTATAATTTCATTGATATGTTTGTGTTTTAAAAAATGCAGAAAACTCTCTAAAATAAAAATAAAAAAATTACATAAAACTATTTTTTTTATGACTGCGTACATTCAAAGTTTGTGTCAGTTTGAGACATAAAACAAATAACTTTAGACATTCAAAATTCATTTAAATCAGACTCTTGTTGGCCTGAATCCTTTCAATCAGCAGCTTCAGAAGCTTTAACAGCTTGAAGATGTTCTTCATGTTGGTAAATCTTTATTCTGATCAACACAAACAGGACTGTTGAACTCAGTCCTCCCTCGAAGTCGAACCGTTTTATTTCTCTTTATGTCTCTCTTGAAATTCACACAATCTTGATTCCGAGAACTTTTTTTAAACTTTTCTTTGCTTTAGGTTATGTGTTGTTTTTTCTTTTTCTGCTGTTATGGCCGCATGTCTTTTATATCGTTATAGTATCCAGATCGTTTACATTCTTAGACAGTTTTTTATTGTGTGGATGAAGTTTAACGTGAATCTGAGTTGAATCTGTGGAATGAAAAGGAAAAGAAACGCTGACTGGACAGATCCCTCCTCAGGTTATCCTGTGATGCATTAGTGCTGCACGGTACCGGAAAAAAACAGATCTATTGCCAGACATGTTTTGAACTTTTTAAAAAAACAGATGTTTGAGTCGTGGTGTTTGGAAAGAATTTTTCTAGAATGATTTTGGAGGCATTTTTGAAGAGGAGAAAACATTTCTTTCTTCTGTTGCTGCTCATGTGGAGCTCAACAAACTGTTAAATGAAGTTAGAATAAACTCAGATGAATGATTTTCTCTCAGACAGATTCTCGTGAGAAGTTTGTTTTTGCATCAAGCAGCTGAAAAAGCTGAAGCCTGATGTTTGAGTTTGTTTGTCCTCGATGCTAAAGTGACTGAACTTTTCTTGGACCCTTTATGCAGAAAAAACGTTTGTTGTCATTTAATCGAGCTGCGATAGAAAATCAGATGAAGACGTCTGAGGAGGTGTTTCAGTCCAAAACCTTCTCCTGAACTGTGACAAAAAACCCAAAATCATTAGTGGAGGTAATCTTGAGCCGAGTCTTTCCTGTCTGCGCTGTGCTGATGTGTGTAATAAGCTGTCAGCGGGTCCGCATAGTTCTGAATAACAGTTTGTGGTCGGAGTGTTTAGCGAGATTTAAAATAACCTGCGGGACGATTTAGAGGCTTCAGAGCTTTTGGAGAGGCTGCAGCAGCAACCGAGCGGCCACCTGCTGCGTCCGTGTATTAATTAGACGCTTCTATATCAGTCGCTTTGTCATGCGCTCGTAGTGACTCATGTGTTACAGCGGAGCGTTGCGTAAAGTTGTTTTTGTGCAAGAGGGGAGCTCTGTTTGAACGTTTCCTCGGCGGACGGAGCTGCAGCTTGTTGCTCTGCGGCTTCATTTCACTACTTGTGCACTGAGCCGAGTCCCGTCCTGGACGTGTCGGCTCTCCTTTCCTGTGTGAACATGAGACAGAAATGCGTGGCAGGCGGCTCTCCCATGATTTAGCTCCGCGCGCCGCCGCCGCCGTGCAATCTGCAGGTTTCGGTTGCACGTCGCGGATCTGCAGCTTTTTACGGCTTTGCTGGTTTTCAGGCCGCAAACCGATCGCGAGGTTCGTTTCTGCAGGTTGTAAAAACGACGGGGAAGAAAGTGGAGTCTCCTCCTCTGGCCTCCGTCCAGCCCCGGCCTCCTCTCCGGGAGGGGTTTTTCCGATCTCGTTGCCCGTTTTGTCTATTTCTGTCTGCAGGGTATTCAGGTTGGTGTGTATCCTTTACACTCACGCCGCACATTCCCCTTCGCTTTCTCGTTATCTCAAGACCCTTCGCACTGGATCTGGTTTTATCCTCCTCCCAGGTCTCGGTTGTCAGAAGCACTTCTCCTCCTCTTCCCTCTCTGTCTTCACCCCAGCATCATGTTCTTTACAATCCAACAAACATCTGATTTCAAGACTTTTTTTATGTGTCCTACTGTTTGAACTCTTTGCAGACAGGAGATGTGTCACACTGCTGCTTCTGTTAACGTGAGGACGTTTCACCTTCTTGCAGGATGTAAACTTCTATAAACAGCAAACAACAACATGATGCACATGCTGCACAGACTGCAGTAAAACCAACCTGCTCAGTGACAAACGTTTCACCAAAACACTTCCTCCTGTTGTGCAGGTACACCATCACTGCATCCCGGGCTTAGCTCCGCCCACCGAGATTGTGATTGGTTTAAAGAAACACAATCGATCAATCAGACTTTATTTATACGGCACTTGTCATACTAATACAATGCAACACAAAGCGGTGCAAACATTAACGACTTAAACTAATCTACAACACAGGCGGTCTGGACATGTGAAACTACTTTTACGTGACATTCCTCACGGCTTCATTCCCTCCATGGTCGTCATACATCGTCAGATTTATCTCCACAGTGCTGCAGAATGGTCTGACTTCACTTCCTTATTCTGCTAAACCAATTCCAATCGTGATGACCGGAGCTAAGCCCAGGACGCAGTGATGGTGTCCCTGCAAGAGCGACTCAGTCCGTCCCTGAATAAACTCCTTTAGTGAAAAGAGATGTTTTTAAAACAGTAGCACACAGATAGTAGAACAGGGAGGAAAGTGCATGAAGGAAACAGCCGACTGATGCCCAAAGTCTACGTCCAGGGGGTCAGACTGTCGTGATTGTCAGGCGTAATAATCCTCATCCTGGACTTCTCTTTCGGATTCTTGAAGACGTTTCATCCAACAGATCGACAGAGACGGCCAAGATATAATAAACCTGTTGTGTGACCAGTGATTTACCTGCAGCTGATCAACTGTCACAGCTCACCTGTGGAGACGAGGTTCAGTGTGAGCTGCTGCTAGACCCTGATCAACGTTGTATCATGGACTCTATATGTTCTGGTGCTTGTCTTGTGTTCATTTCTACACATTTTAAAGCATTTTTACAGTTAGAATTAGAAGTCAGTGGTCATTTATTTCAGGAAAATGGTGAGCAATGAAACACTAAATGCAAAAAAAACAATGCAAAATAACACACAAAGTGACTTTGTTAGTTTGAAATGTGCCGTTTTGTGCATCAGGCTGCCTGATCCATCCTGTCTCCGTGTCAGGGATCGTTATAAGTTTTACTAATTAATGAAGTAATTGCTGGATGTGGATCCTGCTGCTGTCTGATGCTGCAAATACTTGATGAACTCAGAAGAAAAACTCCAACAAACAGCTGGAAGCTCGTCGTGTGTTTATTGTCAAGAGGGATTCGGAAAATAGAGCCGAGTGCAGAAACTATAAAATATGTGTTAATTAAACAAAACTTACCAAACAGTTGGGAGCAAACACAAGACAGTTGGAAAATACAACATGCATGACAGAGAAAACCGTAAACAAACAAACAAACCCCAAAACTCAGAGGGGCCTGAGGACAACGAGGAAGGAGTCCAGAAAACCCAAAGATACAAACAGACGAAGACCATGAGGGAGGCAAACGGGACAAACTGAAAAAAGACCAGGAAAGATGGACGACTAAATACACAGAGTTCAATCAAAAGAGGAGGGAAATGGACACAGGAAGGAACCACAAGTGGCACATGAGGAATTTCAAAATAAAAGCAGGAAATACACAAAGACTCTGAC
>NW_007579023.1:38319-48085 GCF_000690725.1 Stegastes partitus
TCCTCCCTCTCCTCCTCCATCATTCTTCCATCTCCACCCTATTTTTCCTCCACCTTTCCTCCATCTTTCCTCCATCTACTCCTCTATCTTCTCCTATATGTTTCCTAAATCTTTCCTCCATCATTCCCAATCTTCCCATCAACCTTTCCTCAATCTTTCCATGATCTCCTCCTCCATTGTTCCTCTGTCTTTTCTTCATCTTCTCCTCCATCTTCTCTCCTCCATCTTCTCTTCCATCTCCTCCTCCAGGTTCTGGGATCCCTGAGCTTAAAACCATCCTGAGAGGCGTCGTCCTGAAAGAGTATCTGACCCTGAAGGCCTTCGTGGCCAAAGTCATCGGTCTGACGGCCGGTCTGGGCAGCGGGATGCCGGTCGGCAAAGAGGTGAACAAAGCTGCCTCCGTCTCCTCGGCATCCATCAGCATCCTTTCATCCACTCTGCTTGTTCTCGGTGCTTCGGGGATAATAAATCATCTCGTGTCATCTTTTTGCTCCGTCTCTCATCTCTCGGGACCGAAGCAAATTATTCAAGTGCTCTGCGAAGGAGCGCGTTGGTTTTCCTCATTACGGCAGCGGGGCAACCGTCACATCCAGCAAACACACTTATGATTTATCTGCTCTGATGCAACATGTCCCAGTTTAGACTGTCTGCTTCCACACCGCAGCCCGTCAGTAAGTCTGTCCGTCTCCCGCAGGGTCCATTCGTCCACATCGCCAGCATCTGTGCTGCTGTCCTGAGCCGCTTCATGTCCATCTTCTCCGGAGTCTACGAGGTAAGCCGAGGCCCGGACCAAAAAACGGACCGCGTTACCCAGAATCCCCCTCCCTGGCTGCGCGTCGACGTGGAGAAGGAATGCAGTTTTTGTGTCGCTGCGTTGTTGTCTGTGTTTGAGTCGCAGGGTTCCCGCTGGTCCAGAGTCTTTGTTATTAAACGTGAGAAAAATCTGCTGGTTTTTAACCAAACTAGTGGTGAAATCTGAAGAAAGACGTTTAAGATTTTAGTCCAAACTGAAATATCTAAACAGGAGAGAGGCCTCCTGTTTTTTCAGCTTATAACAAATTTCAGGTATTTTGGGCCAGTTTGAAGGATTCTGCTCAGTTTTGCTAATTTTGGACAAGCAGGAGTCATTTTGGACCAGTTTTAAGTCTATTTGCAAAAGATTCAAGTTACTTCAGACAAAATAAGTTTTTGTTTTTTATACAGTTTTTGGACAGTTTGGAGTCGTAGGATCCAACAGCTTCAACTCAATTACCAAAAAAAAGAGTAATTATTGGACAAAACTCCAGTTCAGAACAATGGATGCTCTAATTTTGACAAATTTCGAGTCATCATAGGATAGTTTGAGTCATTTTAGACATTTTTCTAAACAATAAGACAAGTTGGAGTCATTGTGGACACATTTGGAGGAATTTTCAACAAGTTTCGAGTCTATTTGCTCAAGATTCAAGTCATTTTAAACAAATTTAAAGTACTTTTTAAAGAAGTTTTTGCTCATTTTGGACATTTATGGAGTCGTAGGGTCCAACAGTTTCAACTCAGAGTTACCAGAACAAAGAGTAGTAACTGGACATAACTCCAGTTCTGTACAGGAAACAGAACAACGGATATGACAAATCTCAAGTCATCGTAGGCCAGATTGAGTCATTTTAAACTGTTTTCTCTATTTGCTTAAGATTTAACTCATTATGGATGAATTTCAAGCCCTTTGTTTGCTCATTTGGTCCATTTGTTTAACCCAGAAGCTCAGAAACAACACACTGGACGTGTTAGTAAGTTCTGATATTGGAGCATCTAAACTCTAAGAGCAGCTCGACTCTGTTTCATCAGCTCTTTGTTTCAGAGTCGGTCCTGTAGAACCAGCCGGACCCTGTGACTCGCCCCCCGGCCGAGCCTGTGTTTGTGTCTCTCTGTATTAATAGTGTGTCGGTTATGTCTGGCATGTTGTATTAACAGTGACCTCCCCTGTCTCCCCCCTCCACCCTGCCTCCCCCCGTGTCCCCCGCCTGCCTCCACCTTTAACCCCAGAATGGTTCCCATAACCAGGACCTGCTGGTGTGTGCGTGTGCAGTGGGAGTGGCCACCTGCTTCGCCGCCCCTGTGGGAGGCAAGTCCCGCCCCCTTCGCCGGGTCTCCGGTCAGCTTCATCCTCCTCAGACAAACCCAGCAGCTCAGTGTGGAGGCTAAATCTGACCTCAGACCAGCAAATTATTCATCAAGTAGAGGGATATTAATGAGTGCACTGAGTCCCAGTAAACCAGTTTTCTGTCCAACGTACATCAAAATAGGTGTTCTCCAAGGTTCTATCCATGTCACATGTTCTAGAGTAATCGGTCCCATGTGTCTGTGAACAGTCTGTAGCTCGACTGCTGAGGTCAAACCAGGTGATGCTCTACAGGTGAGCTAGAAATGGCTTCTTCCCGGAATGATTGGATTTTGGGGTCAATCAGTGCAAAAATAGCTCCACGAGAAGTCAAAGGTCACGTCTTCAAAAATGCAGTATACCTTCAAAAGGGTGGAGGGTAGATTAATGGTGCTTGGTGCAGATAAGCGACCTTGTTGGGGCATTCGTTGGTGATGTTTCATTTGTGGGGCGGCTGTGGCTCAGGTGGTAGGTTGTCCTCTAATTGCAAGGTTGGCTGTTCCATCCCCCGCCCCTCCACAGTCAAAGTGTCCTTGAGTGTCCTTGAACCCCAAGTTGCTCCCAATGGCAGGCAGGTGCCTTGCATGGCAGCTCTGTCGCCATTGGTGCATGAATGTGTCTCTGTTCTCAGATGTACGTCGCTATGGATAAAAGCGTCTGCTAAATGCAATTATAAATTTGGATGATGTTTCAAGGTCATACATTTTGACTGCACTGTAGCTTGAAAACAGTGCGAGATAGACGCACTGTTTGCATTGGAAACCAATGTATGGGCTTCCCACTGGGGATGGAACATCTGAGGGGGTTAGCGCCAAAGTGGGCCAAACCACATTTACTAGTTTTGGAGAAAAATGGGGTTAAAAATGTTGTGCTTCTAAAAATACAAAAATCCTGGTTGTTTGAGGAGTCATTATATGCATCCAAAGATGTTCCAACACTGTCCAGAGATAGAAACAGCTGCCGAGTGATGACTTATTGAAGTTTTAGTGCCAAAGCGGGCCATACCACATTTTCTACTTTTCAAGGTTTGTCTTGGGGTAGAAACAGATGCTTGGTGGTGGTTAATTAAGTTTTTATTTTACCTTACTGTACCTACGAGTTGAGTTTTTACGGGACTTGAGGTCGCTGTCCACTGTGTTGAATCGCAAACACGTGTAACTACCTGCGCCTGTCATATAACGGTCAGCAATTCTTGGAACATGGTCCGGTTTGCCACTAAATTTTCATGCCAAACCGATTATGAGCTAAACTTCAAAGTCACATTGTGACATTACCAGTGGGCTGTTGGTCGGACCACTTTGCCACAAACTAGTAGACCGTACACACTCAGCTTTGGATGTTTCATGGTTTGGCCCACTTTGGTGCTAAACCCTTAATTTGACCTTGGGGTGATATTTCAAGGTCAAGAATTGTTGATGTTGCCATTATATTTTAAACTTGAGATCCTCCAGTAGCGCAAGCTAGTAGCCATTTTTGAAACGGTGACCTTTGACCTCTAGTGGTAGAGGCCATTTGTTGCTCACCTGTAAAATATCAGCTGGTTAGAAATGAAGCACTCGAGCTACAGACTGTTCACAGACACACGTCTCTATAGCTGGCCTCAGGTAAGATGCAACTATAATAGTGAAACACTGCAGGTTCTGTCGACTTTAAAGGACCAGTCTGATGTTTCTGGAACACTTTCCTATGGGTTGTTTAAATTACTACGAATGTGTGGAGGTCAGCCGATGGTTATAGCAACCGATGCGTCTCTGAGGACGATGTGATCGCTGTGTTTGTTCTCTGGTTGCTTTGTTGCTTTCTTTCAGCCTGGTTTCTCTGGTTGCTGTGGTTGCTCTGGTTGCTCTGGTTTCTCTGGTTGCTCTAGTTGCTCTCGTTGCTGTGGTCAGAGTGGTTGCTGTAGTTGCTGTGGTTGCTCTGGCTGCTGTGGTTGCTCTGGTTGCTGTGGTTGCTCTGGCTGCGTGGTTGCTCTGGTTGCTGTGGCTGCTGTGGTTGCTGTGGTTGCTGTGGTTTCTCTGGCTGCTGTGGTTGCTGCGGTTGCTGCGGTTGCTGTGGTTGCTCTGGTTGCTCTGGCTGCTGTGGTTGCTGTGGTTGCTGCGGTTACTCTGCGTGATGTTTCCCATCTTCCTCACTGAACATTATTTATTCACTTTCTTCCATTCTCCTCCTCCTTCATCTTTTATTCTCTCCTGGTTTCTTGTCACCTTCACTTCCGTCACCTCCTTCCCTTCCTCCCTTCCTCCCTACCTCCCTCCCTTCCTCCTCTGTTTTCTGTGTCAGTAGAACCCTTATGGGTACACAGATATTCTGACTGTGGGCTGTGCTGTGGGGGTGGGATGCTGCTTCGGGACTCCATTAGGAGGTACAGTAGAACCCGACCACACCGTCCTGGTTGCTTTAAGACGTTTAAATGGCCGTTTTGTTTTTCATTGTGCAGCGTTGAGGCCTGAAGCTCGGCTCATGCTGGAAGGCTGATGCTGGTTAAAACCCTCTGAACGTTTCTGAATGTGTTTGTCCAGAACATGGAGGCTCCACAACCAGAGACAGACTGATAAATACAGATATTTAACTGTTTGTATTTTAACGTTGAGACATTTTTATCTCCTTTTGTGTCTGTTTTTTGTTGTTTTCTGTCTTGCTTCTGTTGTTTTCTGTCTTTTTTGGACGGTTTTATCTCCCGTCTGTCATTTTGCGCCTTGTTTTTCTTATTCTACGTCTCATTTTGGTTGTTTTTTGTGTCCGTGGGACAGTTTTGTCTCTTTGTGATCCATTTGTGTCTCATTTTTGTTGATTTCCATCACACTTGTGTCGTTTTGTGTCTTAATTTTGCCTTTTTATGTCTCTTTGTGGTCCTCTTGTGTCTCGTTTTTGTTGTTTTCTGTCTCGCTTCTGTTCTTTTATGTCTCTTTGGGACAATTTTGTCTCCCATTTGTCATTTGCATCTTGTTTTTCTTATTTAATTTGTCATTTTGTGTTTTATTTTGGTTGTTTTTTGTTTTTTTTTGTCTCTTTTGGTCCTCTTGTGTCTAGCTTCTGTCATTTTCTGTCTTGTTTTTCTTATTTTATGTCTTATTTTGTGTTTTATTTTGGTTGTTTTATTGTCTGTGTGGGACAGTTTTATCTCTTCACCATCACACTTGTGTCGTTTGGTGTCATTTCGGGACAGTTTGGTCTCTTGTCATTTTGCAACACGTTGTTTTCTTCATTTTGTGTCTGATTTTTTTTGTCTTGTGGTATTTTTGTTTCAATTTTGCCATTTTGTGTGTCTTTGTGTCTCGTTTTTGTTGTTTTCTGTCTCGCTTCTGTCGCTTTTTGTCTCTTTGGGACAGTTTTGTCTCACGTCTTGTTTTTCTTGTTTTGTGTCTCATTTTGGTTCTCTCTCAGTCGTTAGTTAATTTTTAAACAAAACATGTGGGTCAATTGAGGGATTTTGATCAGATATTATAGTTTTGAGTTTAGATTTGGTTTCATTTCCTGATAAAACTGCACATTACATGTTTTCACAATCCTTAAAAGTCCAGTTCTTTTAATTTTTTTCACTTCCTGGTTGGTAAACGGTGTCATCTTGGCAATTTTTTTAAAAGATTAGATGCTTTTTAAACCCGTTACGCTTCAGAGGGTAAAAGCACCAGTCTTCCATCTTGTTAAATGTGTAGATTTACTGCTTTGTGTTTGTTTTTGATGGCTGAGAAACTAACAAAGGATGTAATTTTGGCTGTTAATCAGACTAAAGAACGACTTTGAAGAGGCCCAACAGCTAATCAGTTAATCATGACGATCATCTGGTGATTAAACAGTAAATTATCGTCGTCTGCTGTTGTCCTTCTCAGTTTGAATCAATGTGCAGAAACAGACACATTTGTCAGTAAACAGTTCTGTGCAAAGGTTTCAGGCAGTAAAAGTAAATCCTGTGAATAAATGATGTCATTGTTCAGCCTGTAGGATCCTTCAAACCCTCCAGAGTCCATCTGTGGAGCTCATCCAGCTCAGATCTGCTCAGATCGGCTCTGTCAGTGGTGTTGGTGACGTCTGTTGTTAAACGTCTTCTCTGTGGTGTCGTTTATCTGACGGCTGCCACGGAGAGTTTCTGAAGGAACAAGAAAACGTTGTCCTCACTTCTCTTTAGCTGCTCTCAGGTTCTTGATGTTCCTGTCGGGGAGGTTGTTCCGGCATCTTGGAGAACTTCTACAG
This sequence comes from Stegastes partitus, assembly GCF_000690725.1. Lineage (NCBI taxonomy): Eukaryota > Metazoa > Chordata > Actinopteri > Pomacentridae > Stegastes > Stegastes partitus. Next base: position 44,651 of record NW_007579023.1, read on the forward strand.
TTCTTCTGATTCAGTCGGTCTCAGCCTCCTCATATAATCCAGACGGACTTTAGATCAGTTTTAAATCGGTTGTAGCCTGGTTTGAACTAGATTTTGGACTGATTCTAGACTTGGTTTGGACTTGATTTTAGAGTGGTTGTGGACTAGCTTTAGTCTGGTTTTAGGCTGATTTTGGACCTGGTTTTAAACCAAAACTAGACTTGACTTTGTCTTGTTTTCAGACTGATTTTGGACTTGGTTTGGACTTGATTTTAGTGTAGTTCTGGGCTAGTTTCAGCCTGGTTTTACACTTGGTTTTAGGCTGGTTTTGGACCTGGTTTTAGAATAATTCTAGACTTGACTTTGACTTGTTTTCAGACTGGTTTTAGTTTTATTTTAGACTTAGATTTAGACTGGTTTTGGACTTCATTTGGACTAGTTTTAGTCTAGTTTTTGACTTGTTTCAGACTGATTNGTGAACGTCCCTTCGCTCTTTGTTTCAGCTCTACGGCGAGTACAGGGAGCAGCTGGGAAACTTCGCCCGGCGGGAGGCCGCCCGTCTGCTGACCGAGAGACAATGGCGGCGACAGGCGGGAGACAACAGCTCGGCGTCGGGCCGGAAAGGCCGACGGCATCACCTGCATCATCACCCGGCGACCCTGGATTCGCATCACAGCCACGCCTCCTCCACCAAGAAGCCCCGCCCCTACTCCAAATGCCAAGGTGAGCAACCCTCAGGAGCTGCACTCAAAGTCCTCTACACACATTCGTTAACCTTTTATGGGGAAAGGACCATATATGGTTACTTCCTTTAAAAATAAAAGAACCACATGACTTTATCCAGCCAATCAGCGATGGTCAGTTGCTATGGCCTCTGACCAATCACGAGTGAGCAGGAGTGATATCTTCATTCACACACGTGTCTGGTGATTTTTTATTAATATGTGTATTTTTTTTACAATAATTTATCCACACGTTATTTAGATTTTTTTTTCTCTAGATGGGCGACAAATCGTTTATGATACCTGCTTCGACTTTGATTTGCAGCTTAAATCTAAAACTTTCTTTAAAATTCAGAAAAGAAAAAAATATATATTTAAATTCCAAAGTATTTCAATGAGCACCCTGTAAAGAATGAAGCTTTTTAATCTTGTTTTTCATAATTAAAACATCATCGTTTTATCGCGCCGCTCTGCAGAGAGACCAGCATTTATCGGATGGTTTTAATTTCTGGTTACTTTGCACATTATGGTTTTACATGCAACATGATGAGCTCATAAAATATGATGCAGTTAAAATATGATGCATGAGGCCACGGGCTTAACACCAGCCAGACTTCACCTTAGTTTACCTCCCGCAGACCTATCAAACTAAATCTCCTACCAACAGGTGCATTTTTATTATTATTTTTTTTCACATTTTATTTAGCTCTTTAATTAAACATCTACATACAATTTTCAAAGCTTTTGGCACCATCAGCAGCTTTAGAAACCTGAAGTCGCCGTACAAAGACTCTGCATGTGTTTGAAAAGGAGCTTTTAATGATTTTTGATCAAAAACACATAAATCTAAACGTTAACATTCAGAAAAGGGAACTTTTTCTTTTTGTTGATGAACTTCTGTGCCGTTAAACTTTAATCTGACACATTTAGACTGTTTATGTGCAGTTACACCTCAAACTTTGATTTATGGTGGACTTTTATTTGAGCAGCAGGTTTTTTTTGACTGGAAATGACACAAACAATCGACAAAAGACAGCAAGACGTTGTGTTAGAGATGTTAATGATGAATCTGAACTGTTTTTATGTTTTCTTGTTTACCTTTTTGTGAAATATGCCGTGTCTAAAATGATCCTTTATATTGTTAAAATGTGCTGCAACAGTGCCATACTATACAAACCTAAACGCTCCTGTTGCTTTCAACTGTTTCTTACTGTCTTTTCTTCATGTTATTTTCAGCCAGAAGGAACCTGTTAAAACAAATACTATAAATAGAATAGAATACTATAAATCTTTAATATATCGTGTTTTTACAGAGAAGATTTAACCGTTTTCGTCCCTCCATAAACAGAAAATCCTGGAAAATAATCAAGACCCTCAGAATATAAAGAGAAATAAAACTGCTCTTGATGGATCAGAAAAGGTGGAAGAAAAAACAAACATATGAATCATAAAACTTAATAAATCTGCCAAAAACATGAGATATGAGTGAGAGACGCCTCCAGCTGAGTGTTTGTCTTTTGTGCACCACAGAGTGAAATCATGTATATTTTAAATGTTTTGTTTTGAAGCTGCTTCCTGCTGGTTTGCAGCAGTTTAATGTGCAATTAATGTGGTTTTAATTGCACATTTACTGTCCGCTGACAGTTAATTTATTTTTACACACGTCTGTCTCAGAAATATCATTTATTTTAATTAGCCGGTGACGTCTCTGGGATGTCTGGTTGTGTGAATGCATCTGATGTTCTGACTGATGATCAGAACCTTCAGATCAGCTGCACTTGCTTTACACCTGCTGCTCACCTGACCACACCTGAGCAGCGCTGCGTTTAATCCACCTGTCAGTGACTAAGTGCGATGACAATCTGATGTTTCCGTCCCAGATTGCTTGGCTCGTGTGCGGCGCTACATCGTCACGAAGATGGGCGAGGACTGGATCTTCCTGGTTCTCCTGGGGCTGACGATGGCGCTGGTCAGCTGGACGATGGACTACGCCAGCGCCAAGAGCCTGCAGGGTACCGGAGACACGATTACCGCCGTCAGAGCTGCAGTCTGTCGGTCTGCCTGCTGAGTGATGCTCCTCTCCTGTCCTCTTTGTGCTGTTTGCAGCCTATAAATGGATCCACGGCGAGCTGAAGGGTAACGTGCCGCTGCAGTACCTGGCCTGGGTCACGTATCCCATGATCCTCATCATGTTTGCCTCCCTCTTCTGTCACCTGGTGTCCCCTCAGGCCATCGGTGAGCCTCACCTGTCGGCCTCTCAGCTCCTCTGTTCTTCTGCTGTACAACTGTAGCTTGTGTTTTATTTCTGACTGCAGCCATGAAAACTTTGCCTCCTCTCTCAGGGTTCCCACAGGACGCAGAATCCATGTGGTTAAATGTGAGAGAAATGGGTTGTTTTTTTAGCTACACTGTTGGTGAAGGTGTGGAGGAATGAAGGCTGTCCAGTAGTTTAGACTGAAAGATATGAAAGAACAGTAGGAACAGAAGAATGGAGGTTTGTTATGTCAGAGTGTATGGAAAACCTTCAGGCAGTTTGTCAGTTTTTCTAGTTTTAGAGAAATTTCTTGCGTGTGGCTCAGATTGATTTAGACATTTAGACAAGTTTTAGTCATTGTGGATAGACTTTGAGTCATTTTCTCCATCGTTCCTCCATCTTTCCTCCATTGTTCTTCCATCTCCTCCTCCATCTTTTCATCTATTTTTCCTTCATCTTTCCTCCTCCATCTTCACCTCT
>NW_007579023.1:56120-57497 GCF_000690725.1 Stegastes partitus
TTTTGACTTGTTTTGGACTTTCCTTGTCTGGTTCTTCTTGCTGTAGATTTCTCTCTGTGACTCTGACTGAATGCTCCATCTTGTCGTCCTGCAGCACAGAATACTATAAACACAATAATTACACAAACATCTGATATTTCTATGATCTTTTGCACGGTTCTGAACCAAAGTTAGAATTTAATAAAAACTGCATAAAGTGAATCCATCTCTGGCACCACGTTGGTTCTCTCAGAGCTCCGTCTTTGTCATTAATTCAGCTGCTTTTACAGGATTCAGAATAAAATATCGGATTATTTTTTGTCTGCTTCGCTGCTGATCGTGTTTCTGTGTGTTTGAATGATTCTCCTGTTCCTGGACTCAGTCTGATTATTTATGTATTTAATATGTGTTTCTGTGTTCCTCCATCTTTTCTCCATCCTTCATCCTCTATGCTCCCTTCCATCCCTCCCACCATCCAACCTCCATCCACTCTCCCTCCACTCTCCATCATCCTTCCTCCATTCTCCTCACCTCCATCCCTCCCTCCTCCATCCCTCTATCCATCCCTCCTCCATCCCTCCTTCCATCCCTCCACCTCCACCAGGCGTGTTGTTCAGCATCGAGGTCACGTCCACCTACTTTGCGGTGAGGAATTACTGGCGAGGGTACTTTGCCGCCACGTTCAGCGCCTTCATATTCAGGGTTCTGTCTGTTTGGAACAAGGATGCTGGTGAGACGCACATCCAACACTGAGACAGCTGAGGCGGCGTTTTATTAAAGCAGCTCAGGGATATTCGCCGCTTTAGATAAACCGCAAATGTTCCAAGTCATCACCTACAGTATAAAAGCATCCGGCTGCACCAAAGTGTAAAATCCTCACACATTAGTTTGCATTTAAATCAGCCCACAGTGTCTCCGTGTCACTTCCTTGTAGTTCACAGTCATATTTTTAAAAAATATTTTACACAGAAGGTATGATTCACTGAGAAAAGATGTCATGTTTTTATGAATTCACACATTTACTCCGACTGGAAATGAGAACGTACAGCGTACATAAACATCTTCCAGATATGTTCTTTTAGGTGATAGATACAGTTCAGATATAAGTCAGACTCCTCCTCCTTAAAGAAAACATACAAACATCTTCAACTTCCTACAGTTTATATTGAGCATCTCCACACACGTTGACCAGTTTTATGGAAAAAGTTACAGTTCAAATGGAAAAATAGCTCAAATCAGTGCCTTTTAGGCTCCACCGTATTCAAATATATATTCATCTAATCATCTCCCTAAAAGAATGCAGCTTTCAAAGTGTACAAATCTTTATTTATGGATCTCTGCACATCAAACCAAACGCTGCACACCATCGCAAACACAGTGAAGCACGGTGGTGGCAGC
>NW_007579023.1:58087-62957 GCF_000690725.1 Stegastes partitus
CCTTTTTTTATGAACCCAAAAAGAAACCTCACTGGATCCACTCGGCCCTGTGGAGGATTTTAGCATCTTTCAGCTCCTTTGCTGTTTGTTTAATGTCACACATCAGCTGGTTGTTGTTGTTGTTTTTAACAATAAAGCTTTAAGGAAACTGCTGTTTATTACATTCCGGCACCGAACGTCAGATAAGAGTCCGATGTTTCCCTCAGGAGCTGCCGCAGACTGAATATTGGACTTTATTCATTGACTCTCCGTGTGAGTCTGATGCTGCTCCGAGTTGTTGGATGTGTAAATACATCAGTTAAATGTGCCAACAGAGAGAGAAACTCCACTGATTCAGGTTCCTGCAGTTCCACGGAAGACGCGTTTGAAGAATGTGTGACGAGTCTTTAATAACGCGCTCCGGTCCCAGCAGACTTTTCTTTCTGTTGTGCAAAACAAATCAAACCGAAGGCGGCGAGCAGAGAACGGCGGCCTGAGATCACACGTCGGCTCGGCGTTCACGAGTCTCTCTCTAATATTTATTTCTCTTTGTCTCAGTCACAATCACAGCTCTGTTCAAAACCAACTTCCGGATGGATTTTCCCTTCGACCTGCAGGAGCTGCCCGCCTTCGCAATCATAGGGTGAGAACGTCTGTGATGAATGTGTTCTGTTGGTACCTGTCGTCTGCCGCAGCATGTTTTTAATCAACTTCGATTCTGAAACAGCAGCTTAGGAGGAACATTGTGCATCTTCAGGGCTTCTGTTTTATAAGAAGCTGCTCCTGAGCCATTAAGCTTTCTACATCAGAGGTCTTATACAGAAAGCTGCTTTTAATTTCTTAATTGAATTATTCTATTTTTTTTATTCTTATTGCTTTAGTTACTGAACCATCTGAACTCCAAAACCTGCTGGTGGATTTGAAGAGTATGTCACATATGTTTTTTTAAATCCCTAAAATGACACCAGAGAACTAATGATCTGTTATGTGGCGCTCCATCCCAAAACATTTTGATTTTTCATCAAAATCATTTTATTCTGCATGTTAGTAACCGCATTCACCAGATTCTGTAAAAAACAAAAAATTCTGAGCTCTTTGTCGCAACCGTGAAGCCACGAGCGCCTCGGCTGTGACCGACGCACGGGCAGCAAAAAATCAGAGAGTTTTTCAGGTGACGCGAAAGTAAAATCAGATATGAAATGACCGACACGAAACAACAAAAAAGAGGCACAAAATTGTAGAAACAAGATATGAAATGACAAAAAACTGCCCAAAAAAACCCTCAAATGAAGACAAAACTATACAAATAAGATGGAAAACAACAAAAAGGAGACACAAAGAGACAAAACTGTCCCAAAAACACACAGAACGGCCAAAAAGAGACTCAAAGCAATAAGAAAAGAGACCAAACGTTCCCTCTGAGGCTGTAAAACTGTGAACAGTTAAATATCTACAGCATGTGGAGCCTCCATTTGTTCCAGTGATGGTGATCATCTGTGGACACTAATGCTGGACATGCTGATTCCACGTTTTATATGTTTTGTTTATGAGTTTATGTTGTTGTTAAAAAGTGACAGCCGTTTCATTCACACGTGTCGTTTTATACATTTATGAAATACGTGTTGAAAGCAGTTTATACCTTTAATTTCTCATCCCGTGTTTTGAAGAGGGAACATCTGCAGCAGCAAAGAGGTTTGTGCAAAAACACAAGTAGCACTGTAGGAAACAAACATAAATAAGAGACGTACACAAGAGCTGACGTGGATGTTCGCTGTTTCTTGCACATGTGGAGAAAAATGACCTCGTGCAGAGTTTTTAATGTATAAAACATTCATTAAGCTGGTTTGTTGTTTCAGGATCTCCTGTGGCTTTCTGGGAGCGTTCTTCGTCTACCTGAACAGACAGGTGGTCCTGTTCATGAGGAGGCCGACGGCTCTCACTCGCTTCCTCACCAAACAGTATGACACTCAAACGCACCACAAACGCACCACAAATGCACCACAGAGCCTCCCTGCTGCTGCTGCTGCTGCTGCTGCTGAGCATTAATGACTCCGTTCACTCAGATCCACTCGGTCCTGATGCTGCTCGGCTCCTCTCAGATCTCATCAGCCTCACAGCGGTGAAGCTCTAACGGCCTCGCAGACGCTAATTCACTTAACGCAGAGAATCAGTGATCTGCTGCGACTCAGTCAGACGACGTTAAACTGCAGCATCACAGAGCAGCAGCAGCTCCGGCCCTGTTTCTGAACCGCAGGCGGGTTGCTGTTAATGATGCTGAGTGTGTGTGTGTGTGTGTGTGTGTGTGTGTGTGTGTGTGTGTGTGTGTGTGTGTGTGTGTGTGTGTGTGTGTGTGTGTGTGTGTTCACTTCCAGCCGTCTCATCTATCCGGGTGCAGTGACCCTCATCATCGCCACCTTCACCTTCCCTCCTGGATTCGGCCAGTTCATGGCTGGAGAGGTGAGACGAGTCGTATTTACTGAAAGCAGTTTTCCAAAAGCCTGCTTCCTGATTTTAAAACAGCAGCAGTATCTCAAATCATCAGGACCATCTCAGATTTACTTCATCATAAAATACGGATGTTCAAAATAGCATCTGTGAAAAATTTAGCCTCATATATCAAATACTTTCCATGATAACATTTTTTAAAAACTGCTTTTTCCTTTTGTAAAAATATCAAACAAATCAGAGCAAAACACGTAGCTGCTGTAGTGTCTCTATAAAACTATTTGATGATTTTTCTTTTGCATATTGTCGTAAAACTGTTCGTGGAACTTTGGCAGCTGAAGCTTTGGGATGTTTCTGTGAATTACAACCAGATAGAAGTTTTCAGAAGGTGTCTCCTTGTAGAAGTTTTGTCTGACTGCTTCATCTCTTCACTGTGTTTCTGTGTCGCTGCTCAGCTGATGCCCAGAGAGTGCATCAACTCTCTGTTTGATAACTTCACCTGGACCAAAATCTCAGATACTCCCGCTCCTCCGGGCCTCGGTCGCTCCTCCGTCTGGCTGCACCCCCGGGTCAGCGTCTTCATCATCCTGCTGCTCTTCTTTGTCATGAAGGTACCTCCTCCTCCTCCTCCTCCTCCTTGTTTCTGTGCAGCAGCAGGTGCAGTCTTTAATGATCTCATGAGAAACCTCTGGGTCTCACCTTCATTCTGCCTTTTGTCCCACAGTTCTGGATGTCGGCGGTCTCCACCACGATGCCCATCCCCTCTGGCGCCTTCATGCCGGTGTTCATCTTGGGTAAGAGGGTTTAGCGACGCCGGCAGCGTCTCCTGCTGAGCTCCGGCTTCGGCTTCTTCACCTCCTATCTGCTCCCCCAGGTGCTGCCTTTGGTCGCCTCGTGGGAGAAATCATGGCCACGCTGTTCCCCAACGGGATCCTGTTCGACGGGATCGTGTACCGCATCCTGCCCGGAGGCTACGCTGTGATTGGTCAGTCTGATAACCTCCCTGTGGCTTCCTACTGGTCGCGAGAGTTAAATGATGATTCGAGCAACTCTGGAAATGCACTTTTTCCTCAACATGTAGCCCTCAGAGCTCTGGATGTTTCTTTACTCCTGTCGTGTTTGTCCTCATTTTTTCTCTGCAATAAATAAAATAAAATAAAAAACCTCTGTGGAAACAGAACAAACATTAAAGAAGGAACTCAGGAATGTCTTCTGTCAGCTAGAATGATGGAAATCAGAAATTAGTTGAGTTTATTTGGTTATTTGTTTTACAAAAAACGTTTTTTAAAAAAACCTGGAATCATCATATAAACTTGATATTTAAGCCAAAATATCCCAGAATTTTCATCACCTGACTGTTGGTCACATCTGACTCAATCGTAGCTTTACAGTTTTGCTGAAAAGTGCAGAATTTTTTAGTTTTTTACAGAATATAGTTGGTGTAAAAGCTTCATTTTTGGCCTTTTTTTAAATGTAGTATTACAATTTTAAACTGAAATTTGGTCAATTTTAACGACAGAACTGAGAATCACAGGTGATTGTTTCGAGGGCTGTTGGCAAGTTTAAAATTTAAACATTTCTGGATGATAAATATAATTTTTGAAGGATGTCGGGCCTTTCAGACCCACCGGCAGGTTTTGGAGTTCAGATACTTTCACAGCAAATCCATTTTCTTATTTTCTTCCAGGTTGGTTTGGCAGCATTTTAGAAGCAGCTTCTCCATTTCACTCCAAAACAGAAATTGCTAAATTACTATTTGAGAGTCACTGAAAAGGATTCGATGTGTTCTGATGATAAATTTCACCCTAAAGTTCAGGCTACACTTCCTCTGGACGCTTTCACATCACAGCAGCTTAAAAACGATGTTTTTGAACGCTTTACTTTTTCTGATTCCTGCCCTTAAAGTCTTACACTTTCGCTTAACTCGTCCAGGTTGTTATAAAGACTAATATTAAAGCTGTTTCCTGCCAGGAGCGGCGGCCATGACGGGAGCCGTCACCCACACCGTGTCCACGGCGGTGATCTGCTTCGAGCTCACCGGCCAGATCTCTCACATCCTGCCCATGATGGTGGCCGTGATCCTGGCCAACATGGTGGCCCAGGGCCTGCAGCCGTCGCTCTACGACTCCATCATCCAGGTGAAGAAGCTGCCCTACCTGCCTGAGCTGGCCCTCGGGCACATCAGGTAAACGCCGGCTCCGTTCTCCGCACAGCTGCAGCTTCATTCATAAAGACCTTATTGACTGTGGCGTCTCTGCAGCAAGTACAACATCTTCGTGGAGGACATCATGGTGCGCAAAGTGAAGTTCTTGTCTTCTCAGTCCACCTACCGGGAACTGAACCACCTGCTGGAGAACACGACGCTGAAAACCATCCCGCTGGTCGACTCCAAAGGTAGGACGCCTTCGTCTGGTCTTAAAGGAATCAACCTGAACCAGTTTTCACG
>NW_007579023.1:63528-64044 GCF_000690725.1 Stegastes partitus
AACCCCCAGCTGCTTATTTGGCGTAGGAATCTGGACAGTTTCCCAAACCGCCCCCCATTTGCTCCTCCTGCAGAGTCCATGATCCTGCTGGGCTCCATCGAGCGCACCGAGCTCCAGGCCGTCTTCGACTGGTGGCTCTCGGCCGAGAGGCGAGTGTTCGAGAGGGGTCAGAGTTCACCGACCTCCAAGGTCAGCTGGGAGTCCTTCAGCTTCGTGGACGAGGAGGGAGGAGACGAGAGCGGCACCAAGGTGAGCAAACTCACCTTTAACCCCTGAACCCCAAGAAGTTACCTCAACGGGGCTCAGTTTAGATATAATATAATATAAAGTCCTGCAGCTCTGTGGAAACATGGAGGAGACAGAACTCAGAGATGTCTTCTGTCATTAGGACACAGAATGATGGAAACCAGAGAAAAACATTTGATTACCTATTTTACAAAAGTGTTAAAACCTGGAACCAACATCAGTGTCCACAGACGTTACCGACACTATAAAACATGGAGGCTCCACGTCCTG
>NW_007579023.1:65343-68002 GCF_000690725.1 Stegastes partitus
TTTCATGTAGAATTTTTCACATTTAATTTCCAACATTTAATTATCAGGTTTAATCAGAATCAGGTGTGACGTTTCAATTCCAAGTTAAATGTTTTATTTTCATGTGCAGTGTCTTCATATCAGTTGAAGTTTTTACATTTTAGCTTTAATATTTCAACTTGGTTATTTAAATGTCCGTTTTAATATTGTAATTTGTTTTGCAATATTTCATTCTAACGTGTCCAGAATCTCGTTATAACGTTTGATTTTACTTTACTGCCTCTGAATCGTTGCCAGTTTTTCTGCTCTAGTCTTGTTTTGGCGACCTGATCCTGTTCATAGAACTGCATCGTGTTTATGTTCTACTGCTTTTCTGTTGGGTTCATTCTGTCGCGTTGTTTGTTTCTGGGCAACACGTGACGCTAGAACCTCCTTTGGGGTTCTTAAATCTTGTCATCATGTGTTGACGCTGAACGCCATGTTGTCCATCCTCAGGAGACCACGCCCCCGCCGCTGACCGACACCATGTCTCCAGAGGAGGTACGGTACCCGATCGATCCCTCAAATCGCTGCGATCGATAATTAGAAACTCTGTCCACTCTGAGCCTGTGCCCTCCTCTGATTGGCTGCTGCAGATCAAAGCCTGGGAGGAGGCCGAGCTGGACAAACCCGTCGATATGGAGCAGATACGTATCGACCCGTCGCCGTTCCAGCTGGTGGAGAGAACGTCGCTGCACAAGGTGTTGTCATCGTCACGCACTCACGACGCACGATAACGTTTTAGAATTTCAAAAAGCAGATTTTAAAGAAGTAGTTTGAGATTTTAAGAAGTCGTGGAGATAATACTGAACTAACTCTGCACCTTTAAAGCACAGTTTATATGTTTTTATCTTATTTATTATGAAAACTGCAGCATTAAAGCTGCAGTGTGGAGCTTTTGTCGCCCCCTGCTGGCAGTGAGAGAAACTACACAAACACGAATGTCTGTTTTTCTGACTGTAATTCTTCTGCAGCATCAGGAAATAGTAAAAACTTTTATTTTACAGAATATCTTTGTTTTGTTGAAATCATAGAAAGTGTGTTTTTATTTAAATTTTAAAAAAAAAAGAAAACAGGTCAAAACTGTAAATAATGTCCACAAAATTATACTAAACTGTTAATTTATTCTTTTACATGTGACTGTAAAATAACGGTTTTCTTTTACTATATTTAAATCAGCAAAAATAGAATCAATAAATTAAAAAAATGTTTGTTTTTTACTGTATTTTTAAAAATATTCATTTGTTTTTCCACAACATTTGACTGTAAAATTACAATAATTTTACTTAATTCAGCAAAATTATAATTATTTTACAGATATATCTATATCTATATTTGAAAGGAAAAAATATATATATTCAGGATCGAAAGGCTTTTCTTTTTTTAATTTGTAAAAATTACTATTAAAAAAATTAATAAAAAGAATTAAAAATAAAAAGAATACAATTGAAAAAAAAAGAATTAAAGATTTTAAATCTGTATTTTTAGGAGCAGCAGTTTGTTCTTCCACATTTTATTGTAAAATTACAATAATTTTTTACTGTATTTAAATCTGCAAAAAAAAATATTTATTTTACAGACCTTTGCTGTCTGAATTTTTTTTTAATTGTCATCATTACCATTTCCAACAGAAAAATGTAATTAAATTAATAAAAAGAATAATGATTTGTTTTGTTTTTTTTAACTCTGTATTTTCAGAAATAGTTGTTTGTTCTTTCAAAACATTTGATTTCAAAATTACAAAACCTTTTACTATATTTAAATCTGAAATAAGTCTAATTATTTTAAAGATATTTGCTGTTGTTTGAAGAAAAAAATATGTACATTAAGGATTGAAAATACATTTTTTTTATACTATTATTTTACAGGTTTCCCCATTTTGTAAATAACAGATAACAGCTAAAATAAAATCACAGAAAAAAAATACGTCAGCTAAACAGAAACAGGAGAAAAATCTGCGGTTTTGTGGTTCAGAGAGTCGATGTGTTCTGGTCTGATTAACCTGGTGTAAAAATAAAAGCATGACTGGGTTGCGTGATGGGAGACGTAGGCTCCAGTGACTCCAACAGAGTCAGCTTGCATCATATCTTTCCTCTGTTGCTCGTGTCTGAGTAACGGAGCTGTGACGGAGCGTTTAACACTGACTGGATCTCTGTCCCACTCAGACCCACACTCTGTTCTCCCTGCTGGGCCTCAGTCACGCCTACGTCACCAGCATCGGGAAGCTGGTGGGAGTCGTGGCTCTGAAAGAGGTAAACTCACAGCTTCTGCCTCTCCTATCTGCATGTTTTCTGTCACCTTGGCGTGATCCGGTACCGTGGCCCGATGATCTCACGCCGTGGGCGGTCGCTCTGTCGTCGTTCTTCACACTCTGATTCATGCAGTCGGTCCATTAGCCGCCTTCACAGTCATTTACATGTTCGCTCACTAAAAACGCTGCCGTGCTTTACGGTGAGTGTTATATCACTGTAATGTCACCTAAATGTCAAACGATTCTGAACCGCATCAGCTCTCAGTGAATGTTTTATTTATAGGCTGAATGTTTCCTCTGATGAACAATCGACAGCAAATTGTTCAGAAAGACGATGCTGGAAACTCAAAGTAGAAACTGTGATCACTGAAACTAAACTGAGTGCAGCTG
>NW_007579023.1:68885-86699 GCF_000690725.1 Stegastes partitus
TAGTGGACTCTGGTCTCCTCCATGAGAACACGTGAACAGAACCTAGTGGACTCTGGACTGGAAATAAAGGAACCAAAGAACCTCAGGGATGAAATGACTTCACTGAGTTCCTGCTGTGGAGCCTGAACTTTAACGTCGTGAATCTAAATTGGTAGTTTGTAATCCGACACCAGATACTCTGCTGTTAGGAGTAATCTGATTACTGTGCTGCTGCTTCACTGTACACTGTGTTTGTGTCTCAGCTCCAGAAGGCCATCGAAGGCTCCACTCGCAGCGGCGTGAGGCTCCGTCCTCCCCTCGCCAGCTTCAGAGACGCCAGCAGGAAGGCCAAGAAGCACCAGCCTCCCTCCTCCACGCCCTCCTCCCCCACCAGGGACAGAGACCTGTGGGGGGAGGGTGAGCTGGTGAGGAAGGAGTCCAAGGAGGAGTCGAGGGGGAGGACCTCCAGAGGAGCTCCAGGGCCGGACGCCGCTCCGTCCTCCCCCAGCAGCGCTGCCGCCGACGGGGCCGAAGGCAGCACCCAGGAGGCGGCCTCCCCCTCCACGTCCTCCCCTACCTCACCCCCCGCCTCCCCCAGCAGCCCCGTGCTCACCCTGTCCTCCCTGCAGGAGGAGAGGGAGAGCGAGGAGTCCGACGAGCCCATATAGGAGGACTTGAACCTACAGACTCTCAGACGCTCGGCGGACTCTTAGGACGCTTTTTTCTACTCGACAGTCTCACTTTTTCACTCTTTGAATCTCAGGTGTCTCCTGTGTCTTCTGACCTGCATCGCTGATGTTGGTCCACATCTGGAAGCTGCCGGTCCCGGTCCGGACTGGCAGCCGTTCACCCTCTCAGCACCCCGGAGCAGCTCGTAGCAGCAGATTATATGTTAACGAATATCGATGAATGAATCTGACCGAGAGGTCGCAGAGATCACGCTTTGAAAGTTTACTGATTGACGTTAATCTCAAATGACATTTATCATATGTTTCCTGTATGGTAAAGATTTAAATCATTATTACCAGTTTGTAATTTTTAAAAATAATAAATGATAAAATTATCGTCTAATTTATTTGATTTATTTAATAAAACTCTACGCTACACTGTAAAAAAAACTAACTGTAGGTTTTCTGTTTGGTTTTATTTAAAATGTAATAATTAGGGAACTTTTTCTTGGATGCAGTTTATTCTCCTTCATACGTAGCAAGGAAAGAAGAAAACGTTTTTTTATTGGTTGAGGTTTTTGTGCTGCTGTCATCTTTGGAAACGTCTTTTTCTGGATTTGGATCCACTGAGTTTGGTCCAGACTGGAAAAAGCAAAATGAAAACCCAGTGAATAGAAAGAGCTGCAGGTGAAGGTGAACGCCGCTCGTAGTTGTTCCATAATGTTTAACGAAGCTTAACTTAAATGATAAATAAACTTGACCTGAAGAGGAAACCAGAACGTTCTGAAACCCGAAACTACCCGAACGACTCGTCTGTGACGCGCGACTCAATCTGAAAATGAACCGAATCTGAGCTTCAAATCTTGACTTTTCACTTCATCGCTTAATTTGCCAAACATTGAACATTAAAAAAATTAAAAAGTTAATCATTCTGCATTCGTCGGTGCGGCTGCAGGCAGTGAGAGGAGATGAGTGTGGATTTAAGAATGTAAATAGTTTACAGCATGTTTATTGGTATCGGTTACGGCTGTGGGATGAAAAAACAGCCGACATGTTGACTACAGGTTAGTTTGTGTTGAACAAATAATCAATGAGCCCACAGTAAGGAAAAATCTAACACCCAGGAACACGTACATCTAATGGTTCTAACTCAAAAATGTCACGCGAGAGTGTAGCTTCAGGTGTTCGGGTTCATCCTCTGGGGAACGCGAACGTTTGTGCAAAATCTCACAACGACTTGTTTACTAACGGTGGAGATAAACTGGACCAAAGCGGCGGATCGAACCAACTCGCTGCCTGCGAGGGTTCATGAAACATCAGCTCGACAACAGAGAACATCTCTGAGCGAATCGCGACGTGGTTTTTTTTTGGCGATGTGAAGGTCAGCGGCGTGTTTCGGGCTCCGATTCCTGTGTGGGCGCGAACAAACAAGCGGCGAGTCCCTGCAGAGGAGGCCTGTCTGCCAGAATTTGTCATTAATATTCTCCTTGCATGAAATCCCCGATAAGCGGCGGAGAGGAATGTTTGTGGAGGAGCCTGACAGGCCGGATTACTGCTGCAGCTCCTCGCCGAGTCCTGTTTGTCTATCAACCGGCTGTCTGCCGCAAACATGGTAAGAAAAAAGAAAGAGAGAGCGGTAGGACATGTGTGAAGGCTCCTCCTGGAGAAGAACATGTGAGGATCTAATCATCTGCGAAAAGACATCCACACGTATACTGTTTGTTGGTTTGTTTATTTGCTCTTTCTCCACCAGAGGAAAAAAGAAGAGGAGACGGCAGAGGAGCTGAGAGTGTGGAGGAGGTTGTGTCGTGCAGGAAAACAACAGGAGAACAGAAACAGAAGAGGGGAGGAACCACGTGGAAGAACCATCCCGTGACAACCGGTCCAACAAGCATGCATAGGTGTGAGTGTCCGGAGGGGCCACGCCGCCTCGGCTCCGACAAATAAACCCAATTTAGATGCGGACTTTTACAGAAAGCCATCCAGTTTTCTTACACAGCGTTTTATACAGCAGGTAGTTGTTTTTTTTGTTTTTTTGCAACACACTTCCAAATTAAACTGCTCCAAATTGATTGATGAGATATTTTTATGTTGTTTTTTGTTTTTTTTTCCAGGCAGTGATTCTTCCAACAAGACAGCAGACAACTTACTGTACAGACAGACGGACACACAGACGGACACAGATATACAGAACGGATACGAGGAGATACGAGGAGGAGGAGGAGGAGGAGGAAGAGGAGGAGGGAAAGGCAGAGGAGAAGCAGATTTGGAGCATCATGCCTGCAGACGGTAACTCTGGAAGATGGCAGTGGGGTCATACAAAAGAAACTGTCGGTTAACAAAGATCAGTAAACCTTAACATCCACAGAAATATATTTGGCTTCTTCTTATTCGTTTATTCATTCATTGAGATTTTGATCAAAAAAAAAAAAAAAAAAAAAAAAAAAAAGGAGAAGAGTGTTTAAAAAAAAAAAAAAAAAAAAAAAAAAGCAGTAAAAGAACCCAAAGAGTTCATTCCAGGAAAAATCAACCTCCAACCTGATTCTGGTTCTGCAGAACCTTTATCTACTGACCAGAGTTCTGCCTCCAGACTGTGAATGTTCCAGAGGTCCAGGTCCTTGAAGTCCACAGAGGAGGGTCCAGATTGATCACTTTAATGGACTCATTCCATCATTTCTGAGCCTCAGAACTTCATCAGATAGATACATGACATGCAAGAGGAACACATCTGGGTTCTGGTAGAACCTGACACCAGATCAACACAAAACGATGCAAAATAACCACAAAAGAGGCAGTAAAAGACTAAAATTCACCACAAAAACACGCAAAATCACCACAAAAAGACACAAAATCATTTCAAAAAGTGTTGAAACTGCAACAGAGGCATCCAACCAGACGTCATGTTCTAAAGACAAATCTGTTTTTTTTGTTCATTTTCTCTAAAACCAACCAACTACAGTTAAACTGAAAATTAATGTACTACAGCAGGAATCCTGTCTGTAGATGGTCCTGGTGGGTTCTGGAGGTAAAACGGTCCGTCCATCGTCTAGAACTGGTTCTGACCAACCATCAACATGCTGGCATGAGCCTGGAAAGTTTACCCAGAATGCACTTTGTAAAGTTTCCTCTGGTGAATGATCAGAACCAGAACCACATCCAGGGTACCAATGATTGTTTCTATGACTCTGTGTCATAGACATTAGACTGTTACTACGACGATACATCCCACAATACTGATGCTCATAGTTGGTTGTAGTGAAAATGAACAAAAACCAGATTTAGTGTCAGACTATGACACCTGGATGGATGTAAAGTTCACCCTAAACCCTTCTTGTGTAAATTTCTGTCCTTTTTGTGGAGATTTTTGAGTCTCTGTTGTAATTTTAACTCCTTTTGTGATGATTTTGTGCCTTTTTGTGGTTGTTTTGAATTGCTTTTGTGGTAATTTTTAGTGTTTTGGGGGGAATTTTACCTCCTGTTGTGGTTATTTTGCATCATTCTGTGGTGATTTGGTTGCAGTTTTACCAAAACTCAAATGTGTTTTTCATCCTAAAATAATGTCATGTGTCCATCTGCTGTACTGATGAAGTTCTGAGGCTCAGAAATGATGGAATGAGTCCATTAAAGTGATCAATCTGGACCCTCCTCTATGGACTTCAAGGACCTGGAACTCTGGAACATTCACAGTCTGAAGGTAAAACTCTGCTTTGTTTAATAAAGTTGCTGCAGATACAGAACCAGCTGATTCTTTAGTCAGATTGGTTTTTATCAGGAATGAGCCCAAAGTGAAGCAGTGTCTTTTCTGGTTTAGTGTTTCCTGAAACAGTCGAGCCCAAATAAACCGCGATGGAGCGTCCATCAGCGGGTGTAAAGCCACAGTCTTTCCTCCACATCTGGCTCAGAAACAAAACTGCTCCCAGAGGATTCAACAAATCATAGACTCTGTACACGCTGTCGCATCATTCCTCCCCACCAAGTAATTGTTCAATAAATAAATTAATATGTGCCGCCGTGTAAAGATGGCCTGTTTGCAGTTTTGAGCCCTCTCAGCTTGAGTCTCTGAAGTGGATGATGTTAAAAACTGAGAGCTGCCCAACTAGCTGTTCATCTGAAGGGCTCAAAACCGGCAGAAACCGAGCAGCTTTAGCACCGTGGCACCTATCCTAACTTATACCGGAGGGGATTTCAACAAGTCAGTAGAAAAATAAACATTGTCCCCAACATTGCATAAAGAAGCAATCAATAAATAAATTCATTCAAGTCAATAAACCGGAACTTTGTTGTTGTTGTTGTTTTTTTTTTAAAGTTTCTCACACAATCATCAGTGAGAGGAGGCGGTTCTCCCCGACAGAAACGGTGGTTTTGTGTTCGTAGTGAGTCATGCACGGAGGAAAAACGCCGACGATTCCTCCTCGGAAAGTGACGGAAATCCCAAACGAAGCCACGTTCCTCCAGACAGCGTCACTCTCGCGCTGCTTCACAGTAATAGCGCTGAGCGGGAAGACACCCATCGGCTCCACAGTTCAGTCTCCTGTTCCCTGATTGGCTGATCGACCTGCGATCGCGTTCCTCCGGCGATCGATCAGCCTCCGGTCCGAGTCTGTTCAACATTCCTCTTATAGGAGAAAGAAAAGACGAGATTCGGGCCCAAACCGTGAGCTTGGTCCCAACGCAAAGCGGGACTGAAGAGGTGTAGAAAAATAAAGAAATCATACAGTAATAAACAGCTGTGACTGACTGAGTGGAGGCGACTTTATATATCAGATATTTACATCGAACAGCAGCCGACAGCAGCTGGTGGAAGCTGCTGAGCTGCTGCCTATTGCTGGTTACAATTTAGATATTCGTGTGTGTTTGCGTGGAACCCGTCGACACCAAACAACGTTCTCACGCGACTGAACTGCATTCTCGTTTGTATTTTCCCCTCAAAACATAAAAAGACTTTTCAGTTGTTCGTTAAGGAACACAGCATGGTTACGTTCTGCAAGTTCTGCAAGTTCTGCAAGTTCAACCTCAACTAGAACGGCTCCCTTAGTTCCCTCAGTGTTCTTCTTAAAGCGTCGGCCAACTAAAGACGTTCTAGAAATGTCTGGCATCAACATTGTCAAACTGCTTCGCTCTAATGTTCTCAAAACTGACTGTTGCACCGAGAATGGTGTTCCTTCGTTATCACAGAACATTGTGGGAACGTTTTATAGACTCTGTAATGTGTTCCCTCAACAGCATCCCCCAGAGTGATTCTCATAAAGAACGTCTGTCATCTGATTTCTTGATAACATCAGGAAAACATTTTTTAATGATGTTTTGAGAACGTTCTTCCTCCGTGTTTTACAGAAGGTTCTATCATATGTTCCGTCAACAACATCTGCAGAACATTGCAGTCAGAATGTTCCACCTTTGTTGATACATCGCAGTAAAGGAGCATCTTATAGAGAACGTTCTGTCATCTGAGGTCTCAATAACATCCGGAAAAACTTTTTTGAATGTTGGTTTGAGAACGTTCTTCCTCCCTGTCTTACAGAAGAACATTCTATACTGTGTTCCATCAGCAGAGTATAGAATGTTCTATAATATGTTCCCTCAACAACATCCTCATAACTTTGCAGTCAGAGTGTTCCACCTTTGTTAATATATCGCAGTAAAGAAACGTCTTACAGAGAACGTTCTGCCATCTGAGGTCTTGTTAACATTTAAAACGTTCCCTGGGTGTTGCATGGAGAACATCTTTCCTTTGTTATCACTGTGAAAACATTTTATGGTTCTATAATGTGTTCCCTCAACACAAAGGCAAAATGTTCCACTCTCAATATGTATCACATTACAGGAATGTTATAAAACGTTCTGTATATGTATGTATATATATTTTTTTAAAACCGTTCTGTCATCTGAGTTCTCGATACCAGCTGGAAAATGTTTTGTGAATATCGGTTTGAGAACATGATTGCTTCCTGTTTTATAGAAGAACGTTCTATAATGTGTTCCATCAGCAACATCCTCAGAACATTGCAGCCAGAATGTTCCACTTTTGTGTTAATATCATGTTACAGGAACGTCTTGTAGAGAACGTTCTGTCATCTGAGGTCTCGATAACGTCTTAAAAAAACGTTTTTGGAATGTTGGTTTGAGAACGCTCTTCTTTTGTTGTCATGTAGCACTGTGGAACATCATCGCTTCAATAATCTGTTCCCTCAACAACATACTTAGAACATTACAGGCAGAATGTTCCACCAGAATGTTCTGTCATCCGAGGCCTCAATAACGTCTGAGAACATCTTTTGAACATTGGTTTGAGAACATTTCTCTTTCGTTATCGTAGAACATCATCCGTGTGTAAAACATTACGTCAACTTCATCGGAACATTATTGGAAATGGAAATGTTCTCAAAACATTTGAATAAAACATTTTCTTGAAAAAGGATTAGAACCTTAATATAACTTAAATTGTGTTTTCTGGGCTACCATGGTGACTGCCCCATCTGCCATCTGATTGGTTGGCAGTAACATGACATATTTGTTATGATTCGTCACAAACTAACGTACTCCAGGAGAAACTGAGAAAGCAGTTCAGTCGTATAAGAACGTGTCTTTGTGTAGACAGTGTTGGTGTGTGTGTGTGAGTGTGTGTGTGCATGTGTGTGTGCATGTGTGTGTGTTGAGGTGAGCCAGCAGTGAATCCGTTTCCCAACACGTTCCTTAGTCTCTTAGGAAATCTCTTGGTTCTGCCCATGTGGACCATCAGAAGCAGCCCAACCGTCCGTCCTCCGGTACATTCAGAGTAGTGGTTATCGTCCTGCGTCTGTGGAACAAAAAGCAGCTGAGGGTTCGTGTTGTTAAGTGGCTCGGTTTTGGTTGTCGGTGGTGCTGAAAGCTTTCAGAGTGGGAACTGGGGAACGTCAACAGTCCAAAGGCAGCCTCTGATCTGTTGGATTGCATCAGTGCAAAAGAGATTCGCATATGCAGCTCTGACTTTACGTCTCCGTCAGGAAACCTGCAGGCTTGAGCCCAAAACAGGCCCCACCACAGGTCCACCACAGGTCCAAAGAAGACCCACCTCTGACCCAAAGTAGACCCACCTTAGACCCAGAGTAAACCCACCTCAGAACCAGAGTAGATCCACCCCAGACCAAAAGTAGACCCAACTCAGAACCAGAGTTGATCCACCTCAGGTCTAGTGCAGGTCGACTACAGGTCAACAACAGGACCAAAGTAGATCCACTTCAGGCCCAAAGTAGACCCACTGTCCAAAGCAGATCCAACTCAGGACTAAAATGTAAACCCACTGCAGGTCTACCACAGGTCTAAAACATGGCCCCATCACAAGTCCACCCCAGACCCAAAGTAGACCCACTTCAGGCCCAAAATAGAGTCAATCCAGCTTAGGTCTAGTGCAGGTCCACTACAGGTCAACAACAGGACCAAAGTAGATCCACCTCAGGCCCAAAGTAGACCCACATCCGAACCAGACTAGATCCACCTCAGGCCCGGTGCACGTCCACTGCCGGTCAACAAAAGGACCAAATTAGGACCAAAGTAGACCCACCTCAGGCTCATCTAAGGTCCAAAAAAGACCTGCAGTGGATCCATCACAGCCTCAAAGTAGACCAACCTCAGACCCAAAGAAGGACCAAAGTAGACCCACCTCAGGCTCATCTAAGGTCCAAAAAAGACCTGCAGTGGATCCATCACAGCCTCAAAGTAGACCAACCTCAGACCCAAAGAAGGACCAATTCAGGTCCACTTCAGGCTCAACATACACCCACCTAAGGTCCAAAGTAGACCCACCTTGGACCCAAAGTAGACCTCCTCCAGGCCCAGTGCAGGTTCACTGCAGGTCCATCCCAGGCTCACCGTAGGCCCAAAGCAGACCTACTGCAAGCCCAAAGTAGACAAACCTCAGGCCCCATGTAGACCCCCTCTGGTCCACCTCAGGCGGGCCACACCTGGGATACTATGGTTCAGTGCAAAGTCTATACAGTGCCGTATAGTACGGGTACTCCGCAGTACTCTGAACAAACATGCATACAGAGTCGGAGCAGGAAGCACACTGTGGACAGTACAATCCTTATCTGTGCAGGTTCAGAGTGTGCAGTCAGCAGGGCGGTTCTGACCCGTGTTGTGCATCGGGCCTCTCACGCAAGAATCTATTTTTTTTTTTTCTGCATTTCACTGAAATGCTGACATTTTCCGTGAAGTTGCTCGGGTTGCCATTAGTAACATGTGTGTTTGATGGGAATGAGTCGGATTAAACACTACCTAAGGTGTGGAGTAACAGCTGTAAACAGAGGAGTCCTCCCACAGGAGAACTGGGATATCTTATCATACACTTATACATAGATTCTTGTTCTTTTTTTTTGTTTGTTTGTTTTATTACAAAATTATTCTTATTATAATGTTTTATTATGTAGATTTTTCATTATCATTATAAGACAGGGTCGAGTTGCTTGTCTCCATAAAAAGCATGCATGTTTCCGTTCCTCCTGGTCTCAGTGTGGTTCATTCCCTGATGGAAATGCTTCAGTCCTCCTCCATCCTCACTCTTCCGTTACCTTTGGGATGTAAGGCTTAAGAGAAGCACGTGTCCTCCGTTTCATCCGTCTCATAGTGAGTCAACATCTGAAGGATTCCCTCGCAGCCAAACTCGTGTTTTTGATACCTGAACGGACAGATTAATAGATATATATTGTGTTATTACGCTCATTCCTCGCTGACTCCGGGTCAGTTTGTACTCCGAGTCTCCTGACAGACAGGAACTCAGTTGGTTGCCATGGAGGCGGCCGGCCCCTCCTCCTCCTCCTTCCTCTCCTCTAGTGTCTGAATGAGGCCCAAGGTGACATCAGAGGCCTTCCGCTCCGTGATTGGCTCTGCCGGCGGTTGCCCCGGACTACTGCCTCCGGAGGCGTCCCCTTGTTGCGTGGGCGGAGTCAACGTGGCCGACTCAGGCTCCACGCACAGCGTCACGTCTTCCTCCTGATCAGGACAGAAGCAGCAAACACAGAAGCAGTCAGTGGAGGTCACAGAGAGGCGCTGAGGATTTTACATATATACACATATAAATTAGAAGTTAGAAATCAGCAGTGTGGCTTTTAAATCTATATTTTTTACAGGGTGAATGCTCAGCTTAATGAAAATCAAGTCAGATTAATTGCTAATAAAGTCACCTCACTACTATTTTATATATTTAGATTTTTCGTGCTATATATATATATGTACATATACACATATATGTGCTATAGCTGCATCTGCATTTACATTTCATGATAAAATTAATATTTGAGATTTTAAATGACTGAAAACAAAAGAGCTCCGAGTGAATAATCAATTAGCAAAAAAAATCACATCAGATTAATTGCTAATAATAATTCTTAGCAGCTGAAAGAAAAACAACTGAAACTGCTGTTCAGAATTGTTATATAAATTTACATTATTTAATACTTCAATTAAAAAAAAGTTTGCATAATTGTGTAATTTATAATTCATGATAAGGAAAATTATTAATAAAGAATTTAAATACCTAAAAAAAAAAAAGAGCTTAGGAAAAAAAGTGATTGGGGGATAAATTAGATTAAAATACATATAATTTTAATGTTTTTCTGCATACAGATATATTCATATGTGGTGCCACTAGAATGCTTTAACTAATGTAAAGAATATGTATATGTCAGTTTTTATCCCATCAGCTACATTACTATGTCATCCTGCACATGCTTATGGATTTATTTTCCAATTTGAAGGATGCTTCACTGATCAGCCAGATGTAAAGGTCTGGTTTGAAGTTGTTCTGGAGCTTTTGACTGTTTCACACAGTTAGTTTTCCTCAGCAGATGTAATCATTCTTCTCATCAGTGTTGGTTCAAATGTTCAAATGTAACCTTAGAGACAGCTGCTGTTTCCAAGGTCAAGAGCAAACTTTTATTCTCACATTAATCCGACTAAGATCAGTCGGTGTTTAATGTATCTGTGGTTATTTTCTTTGAACCAGTCACACGGTGATGCAGCAGCAGGTTTGCATTCATGAGCTGCAGCACATTTTGGTGAAATGAACCCACAGACGTCATGAAGCCGAAGCTCCCTGCCACATTTCACCGGTTAAAAAGGGTTTTCAAAGCATCCCTTTCACAACTTTCACACAGTATCTCTCTAAAAGTAAATGCTGTTTGGGGTTTGGTTTGCTGCCATCAGTTTGGACATTCTCCAAAGCTCTCCCCTCTCATTTTCTGCCATTTGTGGGCAGCTGGCTGGAGAATGAAGGCAGGAAACACCGAAAACTCCTTTAAATATTTGTTCACAGCAAGTTCTTATAAAAGATAAAATGTTGGTGTTATCAAATATTACGGTCTTTGTTGTCACAAAACAGCAGCCAGAAGCCCAAATAAATGTAATTTACAGGTCATAAATCAAACACAAGCTACAAATCCTCATGTTACTCAATAAAAATGATCAAAAATGTGGATTGATCAACGAGTTATTCCAGCACTGACTCTCCCCACGCTGCATGACCTGAACCGACCGAGACTCCACATCGCTGAGTCACTCTCACAGCTCATAACACGGAAAGTTAATTAGACAGAGTTTGAATCTGACAGGATTAAACCACCTGTGTTCTGCTCCTCTGCAGGTTCAGTCTTCAGTAATGAAGCCACATGTTCTCCTCACCTTGACCTCCTCCTCCTGCTGCTCCAGCAGCGGTGAGTGTTCCGTTCCCACCAGCTCGTCTCCGGAGGGAACGCACAGACTGGGCTCCACCACCGCCGCCACGCCCATGTAGCCCCCGGCCTCCGCCTGGTAGGCCTCCATCTGCCCCGTGTTCCACAGGTCCACCAGCGGGGGGTGGACCTGGTGCACCAGGCTGTGGATGGTGCTGTTGGGCGTTGCTTGCAAAGAGTGGTTGGCGCTGTGCAGCCGGTGCTCCAGAGACTGAAACACAAGGAAGACGGTGAGCAGAGACAACAGGGAGCCGGCGTCTGTCACCTGTAACTGACATCGTGTTGCAGGTGACAAACGTCAAGCAGCATCAGGAAACACAAGAAAACAGCTCAGTGAGAAGACGAGGATCCGCGAGCCACCTGCTGCTGCTCTGTGCTCAGCAGCAGGTGAGCTGCTCTTTCTGACTGAACATGAGCTTGAGGCTCATCAAATGAACCCTCTGAGCTTCAAGCAGCTTCTGTCACAGTTTTTCAATCAAAGTTGACTCATGGAAGCAGCACAACCGTGACTACAAGTCGTCAACTACTTTGATAATCGATGAGTCAGTTTGAGTCATTCTTAATGAAAACAGTCTCAATTCTGTGATCGCGGCTTCTTCAATGTGAGTGTTTTCATTTTTTTCCTCCTTTGTGTCAACAAGCTGAGTATCTTTGGACACAACAAGACATTTGAGGAAACATGGATCCACATTTTCTGCTATTTTAGAGACCAAACAACCGATTAATAATCCATAAATAATCTTGATAACAGTTAGTTGCATCTCTGAGCATCATGCAGCCTCCAGTGTGTCTAAACTCATGCCGACAGACTCCAGCTGCCGTCGGTCCGTCACCTGTTGTTGCTGATACTGCAGCAGCTGCTGTTGCTGGTAGTGCTGGATCTGCTGGATCTGCTGCAGCTGCTGCAGCTGACTCTGCTGCTGGAGGTTGAACTGCTGCTGCTGCTGCTGAGACAGGAAGTGAGCCGCCGCCGCCTGGCCGTCGTAGCCGTCCGTCCCCATCACGTAGGAGCCAGTAGGGGGAGACGCCACACCGGAGGGATCGCTGCTGATGGGCTCCCAGGCGTCGGAGGAGGAGAGGCAGTAGTGGCCCTGGGAGACGTATGTGTGAGGCCACACCTCTGCTGAGGAGTGGTGCAATATCTGATCTGGAAAAGATGAAAAATTCAGCAGCTGCTATTAGTGCTCCTCAGAGTGGGAGAGCAGATGGATGCAGGAACACTGAGGCAGCCGGTCACGACTCTGCACGAGCACAAAAGACTCAGTCCTCTCGATGTGATATCAATAAATAGAAAACCAGGGGAATCTGGACGTCAAGCTGCAGATTTTTTTGGCTCCTTCTCAGGACATTTAGTCTGCATTTGTCTGGTAAAACACCTGCATGTAGGTTGTTACAAATGCCTCTAATGACTAACAGCTCCGGCTAATTCTAGTAGTGCAGGTCGAAGTAGGTCTGACTGAGATCCAGCTCAGCAGAAAAGCCTCCACATCGGCTGAATAAGTGTTTTGACAGAAACTCTCCGGTATGAATACAGTTCGAACGCTGACACACCTTCACTGTTGAGTCATCACTCCTGTCAAACCGTATAATGCAGACGCAGCCTTGATGCTGTTCAGTGGTTCTGTCTCTCCGGAGAGAAAAATGGGCTCAAGAGTAAACACAGCCACATATTATCCTCCGGTTTGTTTGACTTAAAATTGAGGATGATTTGATGTAAATGCATTCCTGAAGCAGCCATGAAGGGCAACTCAAATCAAATAAACACTTAAATAGTGAGGACATCTACGTAAAATATCACTTAAATGTTAAAATATACGAAACCGCATCAGCTCTCAAAGTAAGTAAGTTGAATGGCTGATGAACAGTCAAAAGAAAAATTTTTCTAAAGACTGTAATGAAAATTCAAATTAGAAACTCAGTGAACCAAAGTGAATCCAGCTGTGAAAATAAACTGAGTCCACCTGTGATTTCTAATCAGTCTAATTGCATCAACGTGGTTCTAATATGAGCCGTGAACAGCAGAACTTTCTAGATTTGGACCAACGGACTGTGTCTGTCTATGTCTGCATCATGTCTCCACATGGAGAAGAACTGAACAGAAGAAGTGAAACATCTGAGGCTCAAAATTGCTGAAAATGTGCCAAAAACAGCTTGAAATTTGTCCAAAACAAGTACCAAAAAAATGTTTTAAATGTCCAAAATTACTAAAATTGGCCCCAAATGACTCTGAACTTCTCCAAAGTAACTCAGAATTTGTCAAGAACAAGTAAAAATGGTCCAGAGTGACTCAAATTTTGTTTAAATGACTTAAAATGTGATCTAAAATGACCTGATATGGAAAAGAACTGAACAGAGGAAGAGAAACATCTGACTGAGGGACTGGACAAAGATGGAAAAGGATCCAGAAGATCAATTAAACATCAGTGAACCACAGCAGTAAGCAGGAGATCAAGAAGGAGCCACAGTAGCACTGATCAGGGCTGCAGTGGTCGTCCTTGTTGCTTGTTGCTGTTCAGAACTAAACTTCTGGATGAAAGGTTGCTAAAGAACATGAACAGAAGCCTGATGGATGCTGGAGAACATCCTCTGGTCAGATGGAGATCAATGTGTTGGGCTCACATGGAGTCCAGATGTTTGGTGTGAACCTGACCAGGACCACCACAGTGGATGCATGGTCCTGACAGTGAAGCACGGAGGTGGCAGCATCATGATGTGGGGCTGCATGAGGGCAGAAGGTGTTGATGACGTTTATGTGACTGTGTGGGGTTCCTACTGTGGGCCTGAGCTTTTAATATAGAACATCTAAAACTGGCATTTTTAATTTGACGTCAGAGCAAATACTCTACTATCAGCACAGAAGTAATGTGATTACTCTACAGTTTACATTTAAGTGATGTTGCACAGGTTTGGACTCTTGTCTGCTGTCTACTGAAAACTGTTCCTTCAACTCTCTTCTTCCTACACAAACTTTGCCTCCCCGAGTTTCGGTGGCAGCCATGTTTGTAGTCCTTTTACCTCTACTGGTGATGCTCTCCTGGTTGACCTCGCTCAGGTGGGCCACGCTGCCCTGGTTGGATCCTGACCGCGGACTCTCACCGTCCATCGATGACCAGGCCAGGAGCGTCGCCTCGGAGATGGCAAACTGCTGCAGGATACCTGAGGTCAGAGCGGGACAGGTGAGGAGCCGCATCAAGGTTTAAACAACCCATGAACATTTGGACATTGAGACAATTTTCAGCATTTCGGCACCATAACAATGGATTTGAAATGAAACAATCAAGATCAGATGAGCGGTGTAGGAACTACAACACACTGTATTTGTGTCTTCCACCTTCTTAAGGGACCAGAAGAGTGTTCTTGATCTGGCCAATGGCGCTGAAGGGGTTTTCCTTGACCAGGGAAAGGATTCTTCTGTCACACTTGTGGGCGTTTCTGAGCTTCTTCCTTTTTAAGAATTTACCAAACAGTTGATTTGGCCACTGCTAATGTTTCTGCTGTCTCTGTCTGATGGGTTTGTTCTGGTTTTTCAGCCTAATGATGGCTCGCTTCACTGACAGCGACAGCTCTTCATACTGAGAGCTGAAATCACCAGATTCCAAATACCACACTTGTAATGAACTCCAGCCCTTTTATCTGCTCCTTGTAAATGAAATAATGAGGGAATGACACGGTGTGGGTGGCCGTCGTCCAATTACTGTTGGTCACATATAAAAATGTGTCGTAGTTCCTGCACCGTTCGCCTGATTTGGATGTAAATACCCTCAAATTAAAGCTGAAAGTCTGCCACTCAAAGCACATCTTGAGTGTTTTAACCCTCCTGTTACCTTCAGATTTACTGACATCTGTTATCTTTGGAGTTAGTTTGACCCCAGCAATTTAAACCTCCAGAAAATTATCACAATTAAAGTTTTTCCCCAAGTTTATGTGTAAATAGGCCTTTAAATAAAACTGAAAAAGTTACACTTATTTGGAGATGTTAAACATTGAATGGGGTCTATTGCGGTGGTGTACGGAGCTGAAATGTCCAAATATTTATGGACCTGACTGTAGATAGATAAGATAAGTTGGGACTGGTGCTATTAATTTTGAGGGGAACACATCATTCTGCTGACTGTCTGTCTTCATCCTAGGTTCAGTTTCTGACCTGCGGCGAAGCGAGCCTCCTTCTCGCCGTCGCTGAGGTCGCTGTAGGCGTCGTTCTCCAGCCGCCGCTCCTTCTCCCGCTCCTGGGTGGTGATGCGGGACTGCGGGATGCCGCCAGCTCCCACCGTCTGCATCCCCCAGTTCTGCCACTCGATCATGTGGGCGACGCGACCCTGAGCCATGGCGGTGGGTTTGGTCACTCTTTCTTTCATGGTGCGGGTGACTCCTGGAGGAGGAGGAGGAGGAGGAGGTTAGAGGCTGATACAGAGGAGATCAGGTGAGTGTTGGAGGAAGAGGAAGAGGATGATGGTGCAGACGTCAGCTGGACATGTTGTTATCAGGTGTGCGGTGATGTTGGAAGGTGTGGTGGGTGATGATGATGCCCAGTAGAGGTTTGACTGATAAACTGGTTTGACAACTGGGAGGCTCTGACTGATGATCACCATAGAAGAAGGAGCTGAAACCAGAAGTTTACGTCCACTGAATAAAAAGACATAAAACCTGAGTTTAGTTTTTAACCTTCTGGACCCATCTGCAGGTTTAAAGGTCACATTATCTTTTAAAAAATCTCCAAAATAACACAGTTTAACAGCCTCGAAAACACAAAGAATTGTGGGATTTTTAACTTACTTTAACTAATTGGTTCCATCAGGAAAATTATCTGAATTTAAAAATTTGATATTTGATCAAAATCACTTTATTATCTTGTGAAACACTAAAAAACAAATATATATATAATCAAAACCAAAAACTCAAGATTGTCACAAGATCTCCTGATAGTTCAGTGATTTTAACATATTTCAACATATAAATCTCTAATTTACTCGATTAAACTCCTACCTAGCTAACTAACTAACTAACTAACTAACTAACTAACTAACTAACTAACTAACTAACTAACTAACCTACTCAACACCTCCAGTAGAACTTGGTTGATTTAAAAACATTGGTTTTAGTGTTAAAACCTAAATTGCAATCAGATTAACCCTCTGATCTCCAAAACCCGCTGGTGATCTCAAAAGGCAGGCTATCTTTTTTTTAAAAAAAGACAATAAAATGACACCATTTATCAGCCAAAAACTATAAAAATAGGAAGAATTATTTTGAACTTTTGAATCAAGTGTGAAAAATTAACCAAATCTGATCCTGAAATTGTGATATTTGATCAGAATCACTTTATTCAGCATGACTCATTTTCAAAAAATCAACAAAAATATTTATTTGCAATAAAAAGGATGAAAATAAAACATACTGGATGAACAAAATAAAAGCATCTTGGCTCAAAAACAGCACACAAACATGTCAGAAGCTGCTCGGAGATCGGAGGGTTAAGCCTTATTAGTAATAACGCCTCCTGTCCTGTCTCATAAACTGGTGTTAAAATAAAACTTGAGGGCACACTGAATAACTGAACATCTCTGGTATGTTCGTGGTGAACAAAAATGCAAATTTCTATTAAGACATTAACTATTTGGCAGCTTTAACGAAGACAAACCAGCGCAGAGACTCGTTACCAGTCAAATCCTGCCGCTGAGCTGCGTGTGCTGAAGTGAGGATGGATTATAGGAGCGGCTAAATGACGGAGGTGGCGGAGGTGACGCTCATGAATTTAATGAGACTAAGCCGTCAGCTGTTCGGGGAGGATGTGTCGTGTCTGACAGAGGTGCATCATGGGAAGGAGCGGGTTAATTAGGGTGAGGTGGCTGAGTAATGAGAGGTCGGCTTGTTGACATGATAGTGTTTTCACACCTCGGCTGAGCTGCGCTGGATAAGCAGAAACCTGCCTCCTGCCTTCCTGCTGCTTGTCTCAGAGCTTCAACTCTTTATTTAAAGGAGAAATTAACACCCAGCTGCTCTCTGCTCTGCGGCTTTGTTCCATATTTCATGCGATCAACATGTGATGACACAAACTGTAACTCTGGCTGTTTGATTCTCTCTGATGGTGGCGCATGGAGATGAGCTTGATGAATAAATTATAAGACAAATCTGTAGCGCAGAACGCAGCAGCTGCACTTCAATACACTGTACTGCAACACAATCCACTGCACTCCCATACAGTCAACAGCAGCCACTACGATATCAATTATATATCAAATGGTTCCAAGCTGCATCACCTCACAGTAATCAGATTACTCCTGATTTAACAGCAGAGTATTGTCTCTGGTGTCGGATTACAAATTATCCGTTTAGATTCACGACGTTAAAGTTCAGGCTCCACAGCAGGAACTCAGTAAAGTCCGTTCATCCCTGAGGTTCTTTGGTTCCTTTATTTCTGCTGACAGACTGGATCCAGAGTCCACTAGGTTCTGCTCACATGTTCT
>NW_007579023.1:89219-98328 GCF_000690725.1 Stegastes partitus
GAGACAAGACAGTCAACACAAAAGAAAAATCACATACAAAATGATAAAACACAGATTCAACACAACAGAATCGAGACACAAAGCCACAAAAACAAGATATGAAGAAAACAGATAACTCCATTTCTGTAAGTTTTCAGAAAACTCATTTTGTTGTTGTTTGCTTGAGACAATATCAACCAAACTGAAGCTGAGTGGATCTGACTCAGTAGAAATGACAAAAGTAGAGATAACTTCAGTTTGATTGATATTGTCTCAGGTAGACGATGGAAACATGGGTTTTCTGAAGGTTTTCTGAAGGTTTTCTGAAGGTCTTCATATAAAATGACCAAAAAAAACTGAAAGAAAAACTAAAAAGATGACAAAACGATACAAATGAGATGGAAAATAACAAAAAGGAGACACAAAGAGACACATAAAATGACCAAAAAGAGACACAAAACAGTTGAAAAGAGACCAAACTGTCCCTCGGAGTCTGTAAAACTGTAAATAGTTAAATATCTACAGTTTGTGGAGACAAAACAGTCACAAAGAGAAACAACACAAATGAGATGTAAAAGGAAAATCAGACAAAAATGACAAAACACAAAAACAGACTTCTGTTTTCACATCTTCTGGCTGATAAATGGTGTCATTTTAGTGATTTTTAAAAAAAGAAAATAAGCCTTTCAATCCTTCTGGAGGGAGACTAGAGACTAGAAACCTCCTGTAGAGGCTGTAAAACATCTGGGGACACCACACATGTTGATTTTGTGCAATAAGCAATCGAAGAAATTCAGTTTTTTTCTTTCTGATTTCCGTCATTCTGTGTCCTGCTGACCTTTTCTCTCTCTGTCTTCATGTTGTTTTGGTTCCACAGAGCTGCAGGACTTTGTGTTGCAGTGAGTTAACATGCTGACAGTTCAGAGAAGAGAAGAGATCGACTTCCCCGACGTTTTTTTTAGTTTGATTGTTTTCTTGCTGAACCCGTTTTCTCCTCCAAACTTCGGTGCTTTTGTGAAAACCATCATCCTCACATCTTTCCTGGGCTGCAGCACAAACACTGAAACACGAGGGAAGCGTCCGGCCCGGTTCTGTCCAGAGATCAAACTCCACCTCTCTAATCAACACACGAATAACGTCGACTCTCCCGAATTCTGAGAGTTTTCTGGACGTCCAGCAGAGACTCGAGGACGTTTCCGTGACTGCCAACCAACAGTCTGGCGTGAAAACCCGGCAAAACCCAAATGTGACGTTTCTACACTTTGGATTTTTATCAAACAAAGAAGACATATTGTGTTACTGGGTGAGCTTTACGTGGATTTTACTACCTTTGGAAAGGCTCGCCGTTCTCCCCGGACTTCCAGAGAAATCCACCAAATATTTGCAGAATGTAAAAAGCTTTCATTCATTTAAAACGTTACAGCAGGAAGTCGTGCATTCAAATTATTCCTTTTTTTTTTAAATTCAAGCAAAATAATATCAGTTAAATGTATGAAAAGCAGCAGTAGTTTGCTGTTATTTTATATGTGTAGCGTAAATAAAGCTGCAAAGATAGAAATAGAAAATATTTTGTAGAGTAAACATACTGTTATAACAAGATAAGCTTTTAATTGTCAGAAGGGCACAGCACAAATATTTAAGAATATATCAGCAGAAAAATAAAGTCGTTTAGATTATCCTGCACGTGGATATAATAATATTGCACATATCAACGGTCTTGCATGGATTCTTTTATGAGTAGAAATACCGACAGAGAAGCGTTTTTATTGCACAGATCTTATCTACGTTGCACAGACTTGTCGCTAGAAAAGTACTGATAACTGTATTTTCTATATTGCAGCGGGTCAGCGGGCTGAAATGTAAAGCTGCTGTAATTTAACGCTACGCTACGCTAACGAGGTGATGACAGAACGGCGCTCGGCGTTTCCAGGGAGCTCGTGTTAATCAATACCGGCCTCTTCCCGTCCTTTTTCTTCACTTCTTTCCCTTCTTGTAATTCTATTCTCTGCTCCCCTTCCTGCCTCCCTGCTCGGGAGTGATGAGAGATTTAACACAGTCGAGTGGCAGAGCTCGAGCCCTCCGAGCAGCTTTTCCAATAGCCCTGATATATATATATATATATATATATATTTATATATTTATATACGAGGCTTTCTTTCCGCAGGACCGAAGGGCATTCTGGGGCACAGCGCATAAATAAATGATGCAATCAGTCCACAGTGCATTTGGTGTAAAAGTAGAGTCCTCTACACTTCAGTCCAAAATGGTTTCCTCTCCTGTGTACTTTTAAAAGGACGAGAGAGGAAAAGAGAAACAGAGAGCGAGGCCACGACCAGCACAGACTAGTCTGACTCACCGGATGTAGACTTTGGGTATAAAGTGTTTCACCTTTTATGACTTTTCAGCGTTGAATCGTGGTTGATTTGACTTTTCGACACGTTTTTTTAAAAAAAGACTTCAGATTTTTGCAAAGCATTGCCAACTAATGATAAAAAATAAAGTAGAATAAGTGATTGCATAAAGATTCCTCCCCTTTAAAGTGACCACAGTGAGTGAAATGGATCATCTGTGAATGAGTCTCAGTGATTGTGTTATAAAGACTGGTGTATCTGGAAGGTCCAGTCACTGGTGGATCAGAACTCCTGGATAGAACCACACCACGAAGACTGAAGAACACTCTGAGAAAAGGCTGTTGAGAAGCATCAGTCAGGGGACGATACAAGAACATGTCCAAGTCACTGAACATCTCTGGAGTCCAGTTAGATCCATCATTAAGACCTGGAAGGACGATGGACCATGACTAGATCTGACCAGAGCAGGACATCCTCAGAGACTGAGGGAAGGAAACTAACGAGGGAGGCCACCAAGACTCCTGTGACTCCTCTGAAGGAGTTTTCTTTACAAATCTACCAAACAGATCTTCACCATTCATCCTCTGTGAGTTCTATCATGTTGTTTAATAATGACTGAGGTCCCTGAACCCCCCACAAGACATTTACACAGATTTTGTGCGACGACATCGAGCGATGAGTCGAACAGATGTGAGAACAAGCAGTAGAAATGTTCACCGCTTCCCTCTGCTCACGTGTGCTGCTTGCAAACAAGCGTTTAATGAAGAATTACTTTTGACGGTGCTCGTGTCAGTCTGTCTGCATAAAGAAATGACAGCACGAGTGACTGAATACATGTGAACTGCAGAGATAATAAAGAAGCTTTCCACCCACTGCGGTTTCAGCCTGGACACTGTGTGACAGCGATGAGGACGCACAGCAAGAACAACAGCAGCTACCATTATTCTGTCAACGTTACCACAAAATAGGTGTCTTCTTCCACTAATCACGGTGGTGTGGTTGTCCACGCTGAACTGGGTTCTGTCCACGTATACGTTACACGTTGTTCTAACTGTCAGCGTGTTTTGACCTTGGAATAACCCTCAAGGTCAGAAGTCACATCCTCAGTTTGAAGCCTTTATCCGGTTTCCGATACAACCGGTGCGTCTATGTTGCACCATTTTGCAGATGAAATGCATGACTTTGAGTTTGACCTTGAAATCCGTTCCAAGGTCAAACGTGACATCTCCAACAGAAAGCCCCAACATGGCCGCTCATCTGCTCCAAACACCGTAAATCTACCTCCAGCCCTTTGAAGGGTTTGAAGTCGTGACCTTTGACCTCCAGCGGAGCTACTTTTGCACCGATTGACCCCAAAATCCGATCGATCCGAGGAGCGGCGGTCCCTAGCTCACCTGTAGAACACCAACCTCAGCGCTCGAGCTACAGGCTGATCACAGACACACAGATGGGACTGGAGAGTCTATAGTTGCCCCCAGTTAGAGGCAACTATAAGGACATCCAGTAACACTGATGTACACGAGGTTAGAGAAAGAGGGAAGTGATGCCTCTGACTGTGAAGCTTAAGATGCCACAGACGTCCTAGAAACAGCAAAAAGCTCCTCCAGCTGCACCGCCGCCCTCCTGGACGGACAGGTGAGGTGGACGGACAGGCGAGGCGGACGGACAGGTGAGGCGGAAGCACAGCGGCCGATCAGCTACGTTTGCTAGTCTACTGCAGAAGCTGCCTGTGAAACCGCCGCTAAGGTCGGCAGCCATGTTGGTTCCTCAGGCGGCGCCTCCACCGCCTGAGGAAGTCATGACAGGTGAGCACTTACCTGCTCCCCATCCTTCTGGACTGGCACGCCGTCCGCCGCTAGAAGCACCACAGAAGAAGAAGAAGAAGAGAGAAAAGAGAAAGATGATCAGATTTTAATGTTAAAAAAAAGACATAAAACTCTGCTTAAACTCAAAAAAAGGAGATCAGCATCATTCATGCTGTCAGCTGCCATAATATGGATCATCTGATTATCGGATAGAAAATTCAGGGTTTTTTTCCAAATATCTTTAATTTTCTTAACTTGCTTCTGATAAAAATAAATTTAAAATTGCTCTATTTTCACTTCACCAAAAAACAATAATAATAATAAATAAATAAATGCAGGAATACGATAACGTTTAAAAACTATATATCTAAAAAAAAAAATTGTAATTGTGATATTTTTAGTGGATTTAAATACAGTACAAGGGAAACTTTACAGTCAAACATTGTAAAAGAACAAATTAGAATTTGTTAAAACTGTTGTTTGTTTTCAGTTTTCACCTGTTTTGGAGTTTGTTTTTTTGACTTACAAGTAAACTCATATATATATATACATATATGTATGTATATATATCTTTTAAAAGACATGAAAAAAAAGTCCTGCATGCAATAAATTATGTTAAAAATATGACAAATGATCACTGTTACTATTAAGCTGTAAAATCAACAGATAACTCAAATTATAACTCATCAGCGTCTGATCGAAGAGAATTAAGACGAGGAGACGTCTTAACGAAGTCGGACAAACAGAGAGACACCAGACGTCAACAACCAGCTCGAAATCAGTAAAACAGCATCAGCTGCCATCTGAAGAGGAAAACTCCTCCATCAAGAACCACAAAGACAGAAAACTGAGCTCATGATGGAAGAATACTAATTATTATTCAAAGCTGCAGCACTTTACATATAACAGCAAACACGATCTGCGAAAAGTTTCCCTGAAACAACCAAACCAGCCGCCGTGAGAAAACTCCAAACACATGGAGAAGAATTTCCTCTAATTTCCATCTGGAACGTACTTCAGCACACTGATGGTCCATGAACGAACCCATCTGGTGTCAAAACACGCTATAAATCACATTAGGCCGTATTAAACGCTGGCAGCTAACGCGTGCAGCCGTCGGGTATCTACACATGGAGATCATCTTCATGTTTTCTGGGTTTGATCGACTCTGATCACGTTCGTGTCATTTTATGATTTCCCCTCCCAGCACCACCAGTACATCCAGTTAGCCTCGGCTTCTATC
The DNA here is from genome assembly GCF_000690725.1 of Stegastes partitus. Taxonomy (NCBI): domain Eukaryota; kingdom Metazoa; phylum Chordata; class Actinopteri; family Pomacentridae; genus Stegastes; species Stegastes partitus. The sequence goes on from NW_007579023.1 coordinate 94,598, forward strand.
AGCCAGCTGCAGCTTTTTACTCCAGAAGACAATAACTGTGATGTAGTTGAATTTCCAGGTACTTGTGCTTCATTTCCATTTTCAGCTGCTTCATACGCCCACTTCTCCACATTCCTGAGGGGAGTAATGCACTTTTTCCTCCACTACATTCATCTGACATCTACAGTTACATCCCACAGTATGGTTTTACATAAAGGCAGACATCCAGCTTTCTAAAGTCCAAACTGTTTCCAGCTCATGAATGGTGTCATTTGGGTGATTTTTTAAAAGTTTTTTGGGTTCAGAGGGCGAACGTGGGTACAAATTTCCTATCAAACCTAAAACTATTGTTTCTGATGAGTGTAAAATAAAGTCTGTGTTTAGTTTTTGAAGCAGCTGCTGTAACTTAAAGCTGAACCTGATATAAACATGTTTTTTTAAATCTCACATTAAGTCAGTAAATCTGTATAACTAATTGTTTTTCTTTTCTTATTTNACAGTCAGTGGGTCCAGAAGTGATTCACTTTGTTTGCTTTGAGTTTCTGCTTTGGAGGCTGAATTTTTAATATTGTCTTTTTCCAGAGTTTGCTTTTGTTCATCAGAGAAAACATTCTGCTGTCCTGCGTTGACATAATGCCGCTACTGAGAGGCGGCACAGTGTAGAATATATACTGTACTCACTGCTGTCACTATAACAGCTGGATTTTACCAACACAACTGCACTAAAAAGAAAGAAAACACTTCTTCACTAAACTGCACTGAACTCCGTTTCACACGGACACACATCCACAAGTTCACAACCACTGAACACACAAAAGTCTACACTCACCTCAGAGCAACAAGCTGTATGAGGATGCACTGTGTGTGTGTGTGTTTGTGTTTTTAAAGCTGAGTTCTTTCCATCAATGACTCATGAGGAGCCATTGACAACAGTGTGGAGAGGAAGTGATTCAGGGGAACCCGGAGCGGGTACCATGCTGACTCCCGCTGTGGGCGGAGCCAGCATGGGGTCGGTTACCAGTTACAGCACAGACACACACCTGACACACCTGACAGAGAAGACTTAGCCAGAGCTCCGATGCCGTAGGCGTTGGAGTTCCTCTTGAGCCGGGGCAGGATGGACGTGGTGTCTTCCATGGACAGCTGCGGGAGAGAGGAGAGAGGGATGGAGGAGGGCGGCGTGGACGGAGTGACACGAGGACATCCGGCAGGTGAGTGTCAGACAGGTGAGTGGACAGGACAGGTGATGGAGGGTTAATACAAAAAAAACCCCAACAACCTCGACATCATCAAACCTGCACCAATAAGTGTCTCTGACTGTGCTCGGTAAAAAAAAACAGACCCTGCAGGATCGACTGTAGGAGGTGGAGGGCGACTTAAATCAAAACCAACAGATAGAGAAGGCAAACGTGTGAAGGAATGACGCCACGACACTTACATTAATTCCTTCCCATGAAAATTCTGAGCGTCCATGCTGAGGAAGAGAAAGGAGGAGAGAGGGATGGAGAGAGTGAGAGAGACAGAAACATCCACATGCATCGAGGAGGAAGGAGGAGGAAGGAGAAGGAAGGAGAAGGAGGAGGAGGATTGAATCCACAGCAGACATGCAGAGGGAGAAATTAAGGAGAAATAAAGAGCGACAGGATTTTCCAGGAAAGGCAACAGTCAGTGAGCAGGATGACAGGGAGGAGGGAGGGATTAGACAGGGATCAGTTCATATTTGCTTAGTTATGTATAGCAGAGTGAATGTGCTACGGATGAATGAGTTTCCTCTTCGGTTACATGTGCTGCCAAAAACACTGAAAAGCCAGCGGAAAATAGTGCGCGAGAGAGAGAGAGAGGGAGGGATGTGAGGGCAGAGCTGCATCTGATGCTGCAGACAGACTGAATGAGTTCGTGTGAAGGCAGAAGCAGATAAGAAACAATCCTATCAGCCGGACTGTCTCTGGCTAAACTGGGAGCGCTGGTGGGCTGCCGACATGTTTTCACCGTCCTGTCCGAGTGCAGAGACCGTGGAAGTAACCAAAGATTCGTCCCTAACATGCACCAGTTGTTCATGTTTTCAAGCCCGTCACAAAGACGCAGCTTCAACCCTCCGAACCCCAAAAACCCACTGCTAAGTTTAAATGGCATGTTTTATTTCTTTTTTAAAAATCACCAAAATTACACCATTTATCCGCCTGACGCTGTACAAACAGAAAAAATTCACTGGATTTTTAGCTTTCCGACGGTCCTTGAACGTATCCTATCTGATGTTTATTTTCATCAGAAAATTTAGCCACATTTGCAATTAAAAGTTGCGTTTTTATTTCATCACAACCACTTCGCCCTGTATCTGTCGTTCAAAAAAATCGACAAAAATAAAGGAAATAGTTGGAGGATACATGCCGCTGATGAGCAGAGAAAACGTCTGTAGAGGCTGGAAACATGGAGATAGTTCAACATCTACAGTATGTCGAGACAAGACAGTCAACACAAAAGAAAAATCACATACAAAATGATAAAACACAGATTCAACACAACAGAATCGAGACACAAAGCCACAAAAACAAGATATGAAGAAAACAGATAACTCCATTTCTGTAAGTTTTCAGAAAACTCATTTTGTTGTTGTTTGCTTGAGACAATATCAACCAAACTGAAGCTGAGTGGATCTGACTCAGTAGAAATGACAAAAGTAGAGATAACTTCAGTTTGATTGATATTGTCTCAGGTAGACGATGGAAACATGGGTTTTCTGAAGGTTTTCTGAAGGTTTTCTGAAGGTCTTCATATAAAATGACCAAAAAAAACTGAAAGAAAAACTAAAAAGATGACAAAACGATACAAATGAGATGGAAAATAACAAAAAGGAGACACAAAGAGACACATAAAATGACCAAAAAGAGACACAAAACAGTTGAAAAGAGACCAAACTGTCCCTCGGAGTCTGTAAAACTGTAAATAGTTAAATATCTACAGTTTGTGGAGACAAAACAGTCACAAAGAGAAACAACACAAATGAGATGTAAAAGGAAAATCAGACAAAAATGACAAAACAGACTCACAGACTTCTGTTTTCACATCTTCTGGCTGATAAATGGTGTCATTTTAGCCTTTCAGCCCTTCTGGAGGGAGACTAGAGACTAGAAACCTCCTGTAGAGGCTGTAAAACATCTGGGGACACCACACATGTTGATTTTGTGCAATAAGCAATCGAAGAAATTCAGTTTTTTTCTTTCTGATTTCCATCATTCTGTGTCCTGCTGACCTTCTCTCTCTGTCTTCATGTTGTTTTGCTTCTGTAGAGCTGCAGGACTTTGTGTTGCAGTGAGTGAACACGCTGATAGTTCAGAGAAGAGAAGAGATCGACTTCCCCAACGTTGTTTTTAGTTTGATTGTTTTCTTGCTGAACCCGTTTTCTCCTCCAAACTTCGGTGCTTTTGTGAAAACCATCATCCTCACATCTTTCCTGGGCTGCAGCACAAACACTGAAACACGAGGGAAGCGTCCGGCCCGGTTCTGTCCAGAGATCAAACTCCACCTCTCTAATCAACACACGAATAACGTCGACTCTCCCGAATTCTGAGAGTTTTCTGGACGTCCAGCAGAGACTCGAGGACGTTTCCGTGACTGCCAACCAACAGTCTGGCGCGAAAACCCGGCAAAACCCAAATGTGACGTTTCTACACTTTGGATTTTTATCAAACAAAGAAGACATATTGTGTTACTGGGTGAGCTTTACGTGGATTTTACTACCTTTGGAAAGGCTC
>NW_007579023.1:104963-113919 GCF_000690725.1 Stegastes partitus
TCTTTCTCTACAAACTGCATAAATAAAGCTGCAGACTGAATGTCAGCCTTCGCTCCGAGCCGTCCTCCCTCTCGGTGTCTCTGCTGGATGAATGAACGTCATTATCGCGTGTCGTCCAAATCCTAATTAAAGCAGAGGTTTAATTAGCGAGTGTGTCCTGTAATGGAGTTTCACCGGCTGGTCTCTGGGTGCCGCTCGGTATCATCGGAGGCTCGGCTCGGCTCGCTGGGGATCCGTTTGCGACTTCCTCTCGGCTGCGTTTTTTTCCTCCGAGGATGTCCGGCGAAGGCTGACCCACTGACCCACTGATTCACAAACATCAGCTCCGCTCGCGTATTAGCTTCCCTCTGAACTGCATCCAGTCACATCAGATCACGGTGACGGGGGACGCTCTTCGTCCAGGAATGGGCCGCTGCACTCGAGCAGCCAAAGCTCAGCACCAGACCTCTGAGATCGTCTGATGTCGGTCTCGTTCTGCACATCTTTTAGCAGAACCGAGGACATCCAGTGTTTTATTGCAAAGCTTCCCGTTGTTTCCTTCCTTCCTCTGCACACAGAAGCTGCATCCAGCCTCGTAAACAGCTGTTTGCCGGAACATTACGGGATTAAATTTACCTCAAAGGGACCCTCTGCTGATTCTAAGTGTCTGCTGCACAGCTTGTGACAACATTTGTCCTCCGTGGTGCGACGCAGACAACAGCGTCCCCCTGAAAACTACACTCCTGCACGGCTAAATGTTCTAGTTTATGTCTGGAAAGAAACACACTTTCCTCCCTAAAAGTGAGTCTGAAACATCAGAGGACGGAGGAATGAATCTGCAACAGGACTCTGATTGAAAACAACCGTTTCTGCACATGACAGTCGGTGTCTACGCCAGCAGCAGCAATGCATTCTGCTGTCAGTGCATTTAAAGTTTACGTCCAAGCTGCTAGAGATCACGGATTTTCTTGAAATAAATCATCCAACAAACTTCCACCTAAATCATGCAAAATCCCACAACTCTGCTCCAAACACTTTATGAGTGATGAATGTTTGAAAATAGGCCCTCTTTATTTATTTAAAATGTGTTTTCAATGGATATGAAGGTTTTCCCTTCAAGAAGTTCCAAGAAAATCAAAACAATCCTTCCTGAGGAAAAAAAATCTGTTAAATGTCCTAAAAAAGTGGATTTTTCAGCTCTGAAGCTTATTTTCGGAGTCAGTTTTTGCTGCAGCACCAAATAACATTTTGATCTGATAAATACAAGTTGTGTCTACCCACAAGAGAAATTTGGTTGGAACTGAGTGAATGTTAATGGAGATTAAGATTAAGATTTTTCATTTTGATGAAAAATTACAGGTTTTTCAAAATAAAATTTTTTAAAAAAAAAATCTGCATAGGCTGTTGCCACGACGACAAGCTTCAACTTTTTCTTAAGTTTTTTCAGAAATTCAGTTTAAAAAATAAATAAATAAATAAAAATCAGACAAATCCTGTGAAAAATAAAAGAATCACGAAATTGATTCCTGACTCAAATTGGATTTGCAGGACTCCAGGGTGGAGGTAGAAGTTTTTGCCTGATTTTGTAATTTTTTTAAATACATGATATGAACCGAGGGTTGCAGGTGTCTTGGTGGTTAGCACCGTCGCCTCACAGCAAGAAGGTCGCCGGTTCGTGTCCTGGTGAGGACACCTGGGATCTTTCTGTGGAGTCTCCATGTTCTCCCCGTGCAGCGTGGGTTCTCTCCGGGTTCTCTGGTGATTCTAAATTGTCCGTAGGTGTGAATGTGAGTGTGCTTGGTTGTCTGTCTCTAAGTGTAGCCCTGTGATAGACTGGTTACCTGTCCAGGTGAACCTGCCTTCACCCTGAGTCAGCTGGGATAGGCTCCAGCCCCCCACCACCCTGGTGAGGACTAAGTGGTGTATAGATGATGATGGACGGATGACATGAACCGAAAAAAGTTCTGAAATCTGGGTGAACTGGCCCCAAATGAGCCAGATGTAAATCAGGTTCATCCAGCTGTGACTCAAAACTCCTGAAAACTTTCAAACTGATTGTCGCTGATCTAAAACAAAGACGGATTCAACAGTTCTCATCACAAAAAGTTCCCAAAATGAGACGCCGTGTTTGTTGGAAATCCAGAAAGAGAAAAAACACGAGTCAAATTCAAAGGTATCCGGCCAGTTCAGCATCACCGCAGAAAGTTTTTTGCAGGTTAAAACACAAAGAAAGTTTTAACGGGCCCTATTTTCTGTGACTGAACTACCAGAAAACTCTAATATTCTAATAGTTAAATCTGATTTAAGGACATTTTTAAACAAAAGACAATTTGTTGAGCTGCAGAAGAGAAACTCACATCAGCTGTGTGAAATGTTTTCCTACAGAAACGATGATGTTTGATGAAAACAGGTTCTGCTGTCGGTTTGATCGCTTCAATCAGCAGCACGAAGTTCTGTTTGAACTAAAAACTAACCTGGATGTGTTTATCAGAGTCACGCCGGATGAGAAAAATTACTTTTTCAGCTTTTTAAAAAATAGATTTTTTTCATTTTCTCTGCAGATTCACTCCCCTAAAAAATCCTTCTACAATTATTCATGCTTTCTAAATGGAGTCATTCAAGCCATCTGCTGGAAATTCCCAATTTTTTCGATACATATAAGACAGAAGTGTGTGTTTTTGCCAAATGTTGTCATCAGAGTCCGAATGTTTGCGTGAGCAGCTGCGAAACACCTTTCCCTGTTAAACAATGTGTTCCTGAAAATGCCTCAGCTGCTGGTCCTCGCTCTGCACCAGGACTCTCCGTTACTCACGGGGACACATTTATATTCAAGCTCCACTTTCCCGATTACAAATGAACTTAGCGTGACCTCGGTAGAATTAGTCAGGCGCCTGTGATTTTTGGGCGCCGTGGATTTTGAGGCGGCTACTTATGGCCTGATATCAGAGAAACGCTTCGTCTTCTGTCCCAGATTCTCCCCCATCGAGGTCAAAAAAAAATCTGCCCTGCAAACACAAACCATAGCCTCCCTCCAGCTACGTGTAGTACAGCGCAGCCTCCCTCTGCTCCTCCTCCTCCTCCTCCATCATCTCTGGAGCTTTCACAGCTTCTCTGCAGCCCACAGCCTCATTTGGCCAATTAGGGGATTCGAGTCACACATGAATCACAGTGAGGATGAGGAGTCGGACCGTGGAAGCCCCGCGGCCGTTTGCACATGAAGAGCAGCGGAGGATCTGAAGCCTCGCATCGGATCACATCAAAGCCTGTGAGTGTGTGCGTTGGGTCAGTGGTCACTGTGAAGCTGCTCTCGGAGGTGAAGCTCTGCAGCTCGGTTGTTCTTCTGCTGCTGCTGCTGCTGCTGCCGCCTCCTCCAGGAAACAACAAGCGATCACATGACCAGAGCGGCGCTGCCTCCCCCCCTCAGCTCAGCATCTCCCCCGAGGTCATGGGGGAGGAGAGAAAACAGGCAGCGGTGCACAGCTCAGGAAGCATCTTCAGCATCCTGCAGCAGGAACAGCGAAGCTCCAGGAGCCCCGTGAAGCTGAACCGGACCTGGTTGGCGCTGGAGCAGAACCAGAAGGAGGAGGAAGCTGAGCTCACAGACACCGATGGAGACTCAGCGCCGGGCCTTCCCAGTTTCCTCCCTGACAGGTTGTGTTCACAGCAGCTGCAGGTTCAGCGTCGCATTTCTAGGACCGTCGTTTTTCACAACAGCACCGACTACCAAAATAGATACTAAAGGGTCAGTTCATGCAGGATGCAAACCACCGATTCCTTCCACCATCTGTGCGGTACTGATTATCTTTACGACAGCGACCTCTAAGCAGCAGTTCCGCAGAGACGTTCCTGCTAGTTCATTTTTAACACAGTTCTCGTCTCTCTGCATGCAAAAGTTCCATCAAAACATTCCTCTGTTTTGCAGGAACCACATCCTCCATTAAGCCCCGCCCACTGTGATAAAGCTACGAGCAATAGCGGAACAACAGCACAAACAGCAGACAGCAGTTTTACTTCTGTTGCACACAGCGATGAACATGGCGGCTTCTAAACAGCAAGAAGAAGACTCAAGAGAGGAAAATACGTCCACTTATTAAGACAGCGGACGGGGATCAGAGTAGACAGAAATAAGAAGCATCGACAAGGAAGCCAAACTCCTGATGTAAACCTGCCGTTAGCTGCACAATCCACACCAGTCACGGACACCTGAGACGATTATTCTGCACAATTCTTGGAATTATGTCACGAATAATCCACTTTATTTCAACATATTCAGCTCCTTTAAAACATGCGTCACTTCCAGGAACGTTCGGTCATTTCAGGAGAGAGAGAGAGAGAACAGACATTTAAAGAACTACTGGGTCCAGAGCGCATCACAACATCCTGAACTCTGCTCACATAGAACCCAGTCCAGCTGTGGTCGGACTGTTAGGAACTCTTTCTGTCTAATCACAGACGCCTTTGCCAGCATTCGTGTTCGATTACATCAACGTAGCTGTTCTTCCAGTTCATATCCACAGGAACAGATTCTGGACGGATCGACAAGTACAGAACATCCGAAAGACGTCAATAAACCTGAACCAGGATCTGATTCATCCTCCTGACAAACCCTCCCAGAACTCTGGTCCTTTCTTTTTCCATCTTGGTTTCCAACAGCTTCCACCACGACGTTGACTCAAAAAGCACCAAAACAAATCGTAATGAACCGTAGCTCCAGTTCCAGGAAGGAAACAGGAAACCCAGACTATTTTTCTGATTGGTTGGTTTTCTGCAAACCAATCAGACATCAGACGTAGCAAGACTGCGACAAGTTTTATTTGATCTTTTCATCGTGGTCGTCCAGAAAATGGAGGAGGACCTTCAAACGTAGTGAAAGATTTGTTTTTGAACTCAAACTATAAAGATATTTTGGTGTCAGACCTCAACCAAGCGTCTAATGTGTAGTTTCGGTGCTTAAACCCAACCAGAAAGCCAGTAAAAGTCAAACTCTGGTCTTCTGGAGGACAGCTGGCCGGTTCACGCCATCGTCCTTCCAGCCTGACTGTCGCTCTTCAAACTGGCCACCTTCCCTCCGAGTCAGAAGTCGTAAATTAAGTTTATCAGGAATGTAACTGTGTGGATTTGTTCTGTTAGATCATCTGGAGAACTTTGTTGATGGTGATACCAGAGAGGAGAAGAAGCTGAGAACATCGCAAAAACAGAAAAAATGTTGAGCAGTTTAACCCAACAGCATCCGGCCACGTAAAGCAGTTTGTCAGATACTTCCTCCCTAATAAAGGTTCTACAGCTTCTGGTCGGAACATCCTCAAAGGTTCGTGTCAGCTTAAAAATGACCCCTAACTTCCTCCTGTTTGAGCAAACAACGTCATCTGACTGGGAACTGAAGGCACAAATGTTCCGTTGAAAACATGAAGAACGTTTGAACATCGCCGCCGTGCAGTCGTGTTTCCGTCAGAGGATGAAAACCTGCGGAGGAGGAGGAGGAGGAGGAAGGAACCGGCCACTGACGACTGATAAAACTCTTTATTTTCTGCTCTTTGATATTCAAAAGAGAGACTTCTCCCCGTCTCTATTTATTTATCAGCTCTGAAGTGGTTCGAGGCTGCAGATACCATCAGCCGCTCCGGCGCTAATGTACAGAAAGTCGCACGCAGATGAAATTTCCTCCTTCGCATTATGTTTCCATTTCATAACTGGCTCTGAGTCACGCTGTTTACTGACATCTGCCCAAACGGTTCACCAGAACGCCCATCTGCAGGTGAAGACGGAGCTCGTGGAGGATCCAGTTTACGGGTTCATCAGGTTATTTAAACTCAACACCAGCGACTTGTTCACCTTCAAGGTGTTCCTGCCTGTCAGCCAATCAGCTCCCTCCCACACATCCCGACTAAAGAGACGGAGCAGCAGCTTCTTATTTTAAGGGATTCCCTCTTTGTGACGCAGAAACAGAACAAACGAAACATCAGTAGACAGCAGCAGGAGCTTCAGCCCACCGGAGACGACAAACCGGACGAGCTGCGAGCGCCACGTTTTCTTGTTTCCAACCTCTGAACTCGTATGTTTGTTTAGGCACGTATCACGGTTCTTTCTCAACATGTTTAAACTGTAATTAAAGATAAGTTGAGTAGACGTGTGGCCGCCATACGTCGCGACTCCAGAAGAAGTTTATTTTAGTTGCGTTTTTTTCGGGGGATGCAGGAGCGACTTTAACCTTTAAATGCACATTTTTAACACAAAAGCAAACGATGCAGGATCTATTTTTTTTAGGAGACTGGATCCCTTTAATCTGTTCTGGACGCATTTCTACGTTAAACTGAAGCCGGAAAAAAACAAATGAACTAAGCGCATGAAATGTCAGCGCATACAGACAATTAGAGCCGCACGATAAATCGTTCCTCATTATCAGAAACTCATTTTGCGTGGAGGAGGAGAACCCGTCCAGCTCCACACGTGCAGCAACAGCAGAGCAACTCTGATGGCTGCAGAAATAAATCAGCTGCATAGAAATAAAACAAAAGATGACGTCCTCGGTCTGCAACACAACTATTTAAATCAGCAGCACAAAGAGTTTTCTCGGAGGTAAACCAGAGTTACGGCAAAATAAAAGTGAAGGTCTGCAGATGCACAAGCAGCAGAACGTCTATTAGACACGACAGGAATATAAAATTGGGTTGAAGTTGATAAAATATCTGATTAAAGAGCAGCCAACAGCAGAAAAGTGTTGACCAACACATGAGAGTCTCCGTAGCGTCAGAGGAAACTGCTGCTACCCCGACGTTATCGGCTCTACATCTACAATACATACGGTTTTACGAATCTGTAACCTATAATCGATCATAAGCTACGAGCTGCCGGTTCAGAGGGAAGATCTCAGAGCTTTGATTCGCTGCATCTGAAGGTTGTGACCCCGTGAGCTGATGGATGCGGACATTTCATCCCAAAGGTCGACCGATGAGGTTTTTCTTCAGAGCCGATATCGATCACCGACGACCACGGAGATCCATAACTGATATTCACAGGGAGAAAAACGTAGAAACCAGCTGCTGTCGGGACGAAGAGGAGCCGAATGATCACAGTTTGAACGTTTCGACGCCCTTCGTTGCATCATGTGACGGCGATGATAAAAAGGTAGACGACAAAACAACCATAAACTTACATTGTTCAGCGTTATGAGGACCTGTGGACTGAATGTTTCGCTGGCGATTTAAATCATTTTTAACGCTGAAGAACAAGAACTAAATCTGGTGTTTGACAACTGTACCTGAACGAACAGACCCAAACGGACCAGACTTTATTCATGCTGACATCTAGCACGAGGTTAATAATTATTATTATTAACATTATCGTGATCTTCTGGTCGGTTCACGGAGAGTTTTCGTGGACGTTCAAGCGTTTTGGTAAAGATCCAAACAAACGTCATCCTAATAATAATCACATTAGTTCGAACGCAGCAGCTCATAGAAAGTTTAGTTTGACAGAAGCTCTTAGAACCGAGTTTCTACCTCGTGGACAAAAACAAACCCAATAATCACCTCTGTTTTTATCACTAGCGGGATGTGAGTATCCTCCATCCATCTACATCCGTCAGTCCTTCCAATGTTAATATAATATTTATAACCCTTAATAGACAAACACATGATGGACGTTAGAGGTTCAGTGATTCCACTGTCATGAATAAGAAACGATTTTGTGAATCCTGACGGAAGTTCTTGTGCCAGGTATTAACCAGACAGCAATAAAAGAGAGAAGCGATCAGATATGAGTGTTACTGAAAATATAAAAATAGTCCAAAGTAACACTGACGTAATAAAGTAATGAAGTATTAGAAAACTTATTATTCTTTAAAATCTAACTTCAGCCCAACAGACAGGAAGCTCCGAGTTCAACAACAAACCATCTGTTAGAGCTGCAACCATTAGGACCAAACTCATCAGCAGCTATTCTGATAATTGGTTTGAATAATTAATGTTTTCATAAAATACTCTGTGATTGCAGCGTCTTCAGTGTGAATATGTTCTGCTTTCTGTCCTCCTTTATGACAGTAAACTGAAGATCTTTGGGCTAAACAAGACACTCGAGGAAACTCTTCCGTAGATCTAATTGATTGGTTCACTCTATGTTTTCTTTACGATGAAGCCCGACCCGTGGAAAGCTGTCAGATTTAACCTCTTTAGTCCTGGAAGTACCTGCTGGTGTTAACGTGCAGCCGAGATGTTCGTCTGCTTCCGTAGAAACCCGACGATAGCGACCCAGTGACCCTCCATCTATCAGCACGACGTCTGAACGCCTCTAAACTCCAGATATTCGGACTGGATCAGCAGCTCGGAGCCTCATTAAGGTGGAGTCAGGTGTGTAACAGGAACATCGATAGCAGTGTTTCTACACACAGATATCAGGCTGCAGCTCGGCAGATTGTGTTACCGGAGGATGAACTCATCCATCCAGCTGCTGCTGCTGCTGCTGCTGATCCGCTGGCAGCTGCAGCCGGGAGGCCGATCGATGGCACTCTGGAGCTCCTCTCAGCAGGATAAACAGAACCACGCCTCGGCCCGGACGCTCGGCTGCCGGCAGCGGAATCACGCCGCGACGCTTTGAAACGTGTCACGGATCACAGGTCAGACACTCGAAGGTCAACCTGACGGCTCAGTGGAAGCTCTGAGCTGTAAAAAAACGAACGTTTTTCTTTTTTGTTTGGTTAAATTACAGCTAATATCTAGTCAGAAATCAGAAATAAGAATGAATAATTAACACGTTAGCTACGAGAAAACTTTGAATAATGTCCACAATTAAAATCTACATTTATACAGAAAACAACCTGTTCTTTTACAAGACGCCACCTTTAAATTATACCATTTATTACATATTTAATTCAGCTAAAAACATCAATATTTTGCAGATAGCTGACATTATTTAAAATAAAAATTTTGTTTATTAAGGACTGGGAAAAAAAAAGGTAAATCATGTTTTAAAGTGATATTTT